>NC_055695.1:300000-536414 GCF_017639745.1 Melanotaenia boesemani | reverse complement strand
TCCAGTCTGTAGCAGCTTTTAATCCCAGTATAAACCAGTCTGCAACAGCTTTTAATCCCAGTATAAACCAGTCTGTAGCAGCTTTTAATCCCAGTATAAACCAGTCTGCAACAGCTTTTAATCCCAGTATAAACCAGTCTGCAGCAGCTTTTAATCCCAGTATAAACCAGTCTGCAGCAGCTTTTAATCCCAGTATAAACCAGTCTGTAGCAGCTTTTAATCCCAGTATAAACCAGTCTGCAACAGCTTTTAATCCCAGTATAAACCAGTCTGCAGCAGCTTTTAATCCCAGTATAAACCAGTCTGCAGCAGCTTTTAATCCCAGTATAAACCAGTCTGTAGCAGCTTTTAATCCCAGTATAAACCAGTCTGCAACAGCTTTTAATCCCAGTATAAACCAGTCTGCAGCAGCTTTTAATCCCAGTACAAACCAGTCTGCAACAGCTTTTAATCCCAGTATAAACCAGTCTGCAACAGCTTTTAATCCCAGTATAAACCAGTCTGCAACAGCTTTTAATCCCAGTATAAACCAGTCTGCAACAGCTTTTAATCCCAGTAGAAACCAGTCTGTAGCAGCTTTTAATCCCAGTATAAACCAGTCTGTAGCAGCTTTTAATCCCAGTATAAACCAGTCTGTAGCAGCTTTTAATCCCAGTATAAACCAGTCTGCAACAGCTTTTAATCCCAGTATAAACCAGTCTGCAACAGCTTTTAATCCCAGTAGAAACCAGTCTGTAGCAGTTTTTAATCCCAGTATAAACCAGTCTGTAGCAGCTGTCAGATTGGGAGGTAAAATGATGTAAAATGAATGTATGAATAGATAAAGCAGCATAAAGGTCGACCAGAAGAAGAAAGCAGAATTTATTACTAACAGAACTTTGTAGAAATAACACACAGATCAACAGTGACCAAACCTTTTCTCATCTCATCGTTCTCTCAAGTCTTGGCTTTCAGGAGAAAAAATATTGTTATTGAAACAAACACACAACAGAAACTATTTCCATGTTTCCACTTTTTCCTCATTTCCAGTTATTCCTGCTACTATTTACCTGCTATCCTCACTAAACCAACTCCAGCTCAGCTGCTTTGTGGCGCCACCGTGCATCAGAAACGTCTTCTTGGCTTTATTCCAGCCATAGAGGAGCATTATTTTTCTTCTTTTCACACACACATAGAACTTTCTGCTCACTGGTTGATCTTTAGCTGCTCCTGATTGGACGTTACCGTCAATCTAAGCTCTCTGATTGGTGGAAAGTCTGACAGGAAGTGGCTTCATCATCATGTCCAGGTCTAAATAGAGGTCTCTTAGCAACATGTGTGTAATAATGTATTAAATCAAAGAAAAGCAGAATGTTCTGATAACATCTTAGTTTTCAAATATACACTAAATTCGTTCCTCTACGATGACCAATGTCAGAATTACATTTTAAACTTAAAGGAGCAATTAGACGTCAGTCAGTTTAACATTTTATCCCGATAAGCTGGTACGTTGAGGAAAGGAGGCGTGGTCTCTGTCTTCTACAAACTTCCTGTTAACTGGCTAACAACAAGCAGCTGGTACAGCTTCTCATTTTGCTGCATCATCAAGGACAGCCGTGTCCATCATCATCTCACCAGTATCACCATCAGTAAACAAAAATGCTGGAATTAAATTCACTGCCATCATCTGATCTTTACAATCAATCAAAATTCAGTGTTTTGATTTTATCTGCTGGGATCAGATTGTGATATCAGACTGTTATGATCAGGATTTAGTGTTGGCATATCATGATAAGCCGATGAAGAGTGATGATGAAGAACTGAAATCTGTACATGATGTCACCACAGGATGGAGTGGATGAGAGGGGAAGAGGTGCTGCCCTGCAGACTAAACTCAGGGCAGAGCTCGCCCAAGGCATTAGCAAACTAAGCGAGTCCCGAGTCCCCGTCATAGAAAAAGACTGGATTTTATACAGTGTTTGGGTCGACTTTCCTGTAAAACAATCTGTGCAACGTAGACCAGTTTCAGTACACGGTATTACATCCTAGTGGAGGAGTTTACAGACTTCAGTCAAAATGAAGAGCCAACAAAGTGGTTAACTAGTTTCCTCTCAGTGTGTCTGGTCAGCTTCTGTTTTCTCCAACACACTCAGTGATCCACACCCAGACATCACTCTGATATTAAAAAGGTGGTACTGAACTGGTACCGAGATGGTGCCGAGGTGGTACGGAGGTGGTCGAGGTGGTACGGAGGTGGTCGAGGTGGTGCAGAGGTGGTACCGGGGTGGTGCGGAGGTGGTACCGAGGTGGTCGAGGTGGTACGGAGGTGGTGCGGAGGTGGTGCGGAGGTGGTACCGAGGTGGTCGAGGTGGTACGGAGGTGGTGCGGAGGTGGTACCGGGGTGGTGCGGAGGTGGTACGGAGGTGGTGCGGAGGTGGTACCGGGGTGGTGCGGAGGTGGTACCGAGGTGGTACCGAGGTGGTGCAAAACTAGTACCTAGTTAGTGCTGTGACTGTTTAGGGCCCATAAAGGCTTTTGGCCGGCCCTGCTCAGGAGAACGTTTTACAGACTGATACAAATCTGTATGTCTGCGCACAGGTGAGTGCATGGAGGATGCTCCTGTAACATACCGGGAGAGAAGAGGAAGAGGAGCAGAGAGATGGATGAAGGTCTGAAGAAGGAAAGTGAAACGTAAAAGAAAAAAATGACAAGAAGAGACGGAGATATGACAGAACAGTCTGCAGAAATAAACTGAACTGACCGATTGCAGCTGCTACTGCACACACGCTCACACACACTCAAACACACTCTCACACACTAACGCTTTGTGTGCTGCTTTAATAGGATATTGATCGACAGAGAGAGATTCGATTGGCCTGCCAGTGAATTGTGTAATGCTGCACAACGCCAAGGTCACCCGCTGTGTGTGTTCAATAACCCCCGAGCCCCCAACTCCGACCACATCTCATCTTCTGGAAAGATATAGGCTTCAGCCCCCCCCCATAGACCTTCGAGTGTGTTCGGTCCACAACCAGAACCCAGAACCAGAATCTGTCTTTGTTCTATCAGGTGAGTCCAGCTTGGTTGTCAGAGCAGAGCCGTCAGCGCTGACACCAACATCCCTGCACAGGTTCTTCCTAGAACCGACAGCAGGATGAAGTAAAAACTTATTTATTCCCTTTCACCATCATCATTCTATCTTCCTTACAGTTATCACATTAAACCCTTAGTGGTCAGTTTTCAAAAAGGATTTTTAGAAAAAATAAATATCGACATGTATGTAGCTATCGATATGTCCAGGTGTTTTACCAGCTGCAGCCTGCATGCACATGGTGGACTCTCCTGCACCGGAATCCATAAGTGAGTCTTCCAGAGCTGCATCGCAGCAAATCTGCTGACCAACACAGTGCACACACACAGGAGGAACAGCGTGTGTGTGTGTGCTGGTGAATACATCTGTGTCTGAATGTGTGTCAACATATCGTAGCTGCAAAACAAGTTCGTGTTGCAGCTCACACATTTCTCCATGTTGATCATGTTACAAATATTAAATGTGGATGAAGCTGGAAACTTGATCTGAGTATCACACACACGCCCACGTGCACACATTGCTGAGTGAAGCGTCATCAGCCTGTTTTTATGGTTAAACTGGGCCGGATCCACCAGGTGCTGCCGCGTCAGGTGATCTTCAGCCATAACGCTCTTATTGGTTCTGGAAAATCAAAGCATTATTTTTTAACTTTTAAGACAATTAAACTCTTTTGTGGTTCTTTTTTGCTCCGGAACACCAGATACCAAGAATTTGCGTCTATCAGAGTTCAGTTTCAGGGACGTCAGGAAAATATCAGCCAGGGAAAAAAGGAGCCAATTCAGATACTGGAATAGATCTGGAGAGAATTATGGGGGAGCTGAGGGGAGCTCGGCTCCCCTGAAAAGCAGAGAAGCTCCCCTAAATACATTTGGCTGATACTTTAAGAGGAAGCCCTAAAAATGGTCCCCTTTCAGGTTACATTTAATTTTTCCACAAGGTTCTGGATGTTTTTATTTAGGAATAGCATTCATTTGTCGGCGTTGTGGTAATTCATTTGTATAACTGAATTAATGAAATCAGTACCACGGACAGCAGCGCTGTTTGTTTTTGCTGCAACGGATGGAAAATATGATGCAGATTTTGTTTACTAATGTTTATCCTGAATATTTATGTCTAATCACTGCGGCATAAATACTTTTTCTTCATACGAATAATTTCATACTGTCATTACATCCGGTGGTTTTAGGACGTTTACATTCCCTGCATGACATATAATCATGAGCCCCATAGCAGGCAGAGTATGAAGGGGGGGTTGTCAGAGTCTACATGCGGCTCTGTGACGGCACGCCACTGTCAGGTGTGATACTCTTATATTTTCTGTCATAATGACAAACAGCTGATGTGTTGCCATGGTAACTGGTTCTGAGTCACGGATCTCTCCACCATCCTGAGGACAAGCAGGTTGGGAATTCTGTCTAGTTTTCCAGAAGCATTCACACCTTGAGCTTTTCTTTATGACCCGTGTAAAATCCACTTATCACTGATTCATGTTTAAAAGGTGTAAATAATACACGGTGAATCAGTAAAAATGAAGAAACTACATTCAAACTTAAAGTTTATTGATGGTTCGCTCCTTGATGCTCAACAGGACAAAACAACTTCATGAATCTGACAAAGATTCAAATGACTTAACAGCCGTTTCTACACTGAAACGACAAACAATAAAGTCCCAAATCCTCCCGTTTCCTTAGCTAGGTCCATATGAACTGGTTTATATGAACACAGTTTCATAAACTGGACTGATGTGATGGATTTGTTTTAACTGGACTACAACAAACTGGATTGAATTGGACTGTCTGTAACAATGACATTGTTAATTAGAGCTGTATAGATAAAGCTGAATTGAACTAAACTCAACACGACTGACTGGAACCTTCCTGGATATGATCTAATATTGCAGATATTCATGAATGTCCACCACAGCTGTTGTTGTTTCCTGTTAGAACAACTTTTACTGAATTCCCACCAACAGCAGTGCAGACTCTACTGCCCCTTCTGGTGACTCTACACAGCGCAGTTAATTCACTCCAGACCAGTTCATTCAAACCCATGTAAGTGAGTCAGATCCATGTAAATCAGTCAGATTCACATTTACAAGACAGAGTCATGGCAAAGAATAAAATTCATGTAAACAATTCAGATTCACAGAAACAAGTCAGATTCATTGAAACGAGTCAGATTCACTGAAACGAGTCAGATTCATTGAAACGAGTCAGATTCATTGAAACGAGTCAGATTCATTGAAATGAGTCAGATTCATTGAAACGAGTCAGATTCATTGAAATGAGTCAGATTCATTGAAATGAGTCAGATTCATTGAAACGAGTCAGATTCACTGAAACGAGTCAGATTCATTGAAACAAGTCAGGTTCATTGAAACGAGTCAGATTCATTGAAACGAGTCAGATTCATTGAAATGAGTCAGGTTCATTGAAACGAGTCAGATTCATTGAAACGAGTCAGATTCATTGAAACGAGTCAGAGTCATTTAAACGAGTCGAATTCATGAAAACAATTCAGATTCGTGGAAAAGTGTCAGATCCATGTAAATAATTCAGATTTACAAAGGATTCAGATTCACGTGAGCTAGACGGGACTGCTTCCTGCTTTGATTTTACCTCAACCTTATCAGAAATAAATATTTATAAACATTGTGTATAAAGTTATCTGAAGATGAATCAAACTTTACAGCTTCGTCCAACACAGGTGTTCCTTGCAGGTGAATCCTGCTCGGTGGTGTCACATTTACAGTCACTGTGCTGACAGGCACTTTACATCTCCTATTGTTAGCGGTGGGCGATCGACAGACTCATATAGATCCACTGCTCTCTCTCTCTCCTCCATGTCGGCACTTTTAAAGGTCACGCTCTTCCCTCGCTCTCTCTTGTCCTCCCTTGTCAGTGTGTCGGACATCCATCTCAGCGCTCTCTCTGCTTAGTGATGTTCCTCGTTATGAAATGAGCTCGGAGCAAGGCAGCTGATTGGCTGCTGCTGACACGTCAATAATCACAAAGTTGATAAGTTTTCTCATCGTCTCAGACCATCATTCCAGTAATTAACTCACATCTTTAGAACCTTCTGACAGGTCCACCCAGTTTCCATTTATAAATAACAGACTTTTCCAAACTCAAATCTGTAACTAATGAAGGAATTTTAAGTTGTTCCTCTGTTCTCAAGATAGGTCCAGTCCAGGGAGAGGAGGAGATTTCTGCTTGTTTCACCAGGTCATAAATCTGTACGTTAGATTTCAGTAAACAGGATGAGGGCAGTGAAAATCTTAAGACATCTAAGCTGCAAGACGCACAAGAACGGTCATGAGACGTGTACAATGTGAGTCATGTGACATGTAGGAAGCGAGTCATTTGACGCATAGAAAACGAGTCGTGTGACACATCGGTAGCGAGTCATATGATGCGTAGAAAGTGAGTCATGTGACACGCAGAAAGTGAGTCATGTGACATATTGGTAGCAAGTCGTAAAAAGTATGGAACGAGTCATGTGACACATAAGTAGCGAGTCATGTGACATATAGGAAAAAAGTCATGTAATGTGTAGGAAGCAAGTCTTGATGCATAGGAAGCGAGTCATGTGACACACTGGTAGCGAGTCGGAACACGTATGAAACGAGTCTTGTGACACGTAGGTAGTGAGTTATGTGACGCGTAGATAGCGAGTCATGTGACACATAAGTAGCGAGTCATGTGACATGTAAGAAGTGAGTCATGTGACATGTAGGAAGTGAGTCATGTAATGTGTAGGAAGCAAGTCATGATGCACAGGAAGCGAGTCATGAGACTCATAGAAAGCAAGTCATGTGACATGTCAGTAGTGAGTCATAACACGTATGAAACGAGTCATGTGACACATTGGTAGCGAGTCATGTGATGTGTAGAAAGCGAGTCATATGACACGTAGAAAGCGAGTCGTGTGAGATATCGGTAGCGAGTCGTAAAACGTATGAAATGAGTCATGTGACACCAAAGTAGCGAGTCATGTGACATGTAGGAAAAAGTCATGTAATGTGTAGGAAGCAAGTCGTGATGCATAGGAAGCGAGTCATGTGACACATCGGTAGCGAGTCGTGACACTTATGAAACGAGTCTTGTGACACATAGGTAGTGAGTCATGTGATGCATAGAAAGTGAGTCATGTGACATGTAGGAAGTGAGTCATGTAATGTGTAGGAAGCAAGTCGTGATGCATAGGAAGAGAGTCATGTGACACATCGGTGGTGAGTCGTGACACATATGAAACGAGTCTTGTGACGCGTAGAAAGTGGGTCATGTGTCACGTTGGTAGAGAGTCGTAACACGTAAGAAACAAGTCATGTGACACATAAGTAGTGAGTCATGTGACATGTAGGAAGTGAGTCATGTAATGTGTAGGAAGCAAGTTGTGATGCATAGGAAGTGAGTCATGTGACGCGTAGAAAGCGAGTCATGTGACAAGTAGAAAGCGAGTCATGTGACACATCGGTAGCGAGTCACAACGCATATGAAACAAGTCATGTGACACATAGGTAGTGAGTCATGTGATGCGTAGAATGCGAGTCATGTGACACTTAGGCTGCGAGTCATGTGATGCGTAGAAAGTGAGTCATGTGACATATATGTAGTGAGTCCTGTGACGCATAGAAAGCGAGTTATGTGACACCTAGGTAGCGAGTCATGTAACGCGTAGAAAGTGAGTCATGTAACACGTAGGATGCAAGTCGTGATGCACAGGAAGTGAGTCATGTGCCAAGTATGAAACGAGTCATTTGACACGTAGAAAGCGAGTCATGTGATGCGTAGGAAGCGAGTCATGTGAAGCGTAGAAAGCGAGTCATGTGACACATCAGTAGCGAGTCGTGACACGTATGAAACGAGTCATGTGACATGTAGGAAGCGAGTTGTAGGGACTGAGATCTGATTACAGGACATCACACGTGAACTTCTGGATGTTTAAATGGAAACTGAAGTGGTTGATGGTTCAATTCCACACATAAAATGTGTTTTGCAGCAAACTTTTAAAAAGTCAAAGTGAAATTTATGCATTAGTTCAAGAAGGAAAAGTTTCTCCAGCCAATGAAGTGTCTGTTTGGAGGAAGGAAAGAAGGAAGGAAGGAGGACAGGAAAAGTAGACTTACTCTGAGAGACTCGTACAAGCTCGGCCACGGTGAAAACTCCAGGTGTGACGAAGCTGTCCTGGAAACCCAGATGACCTGATGAAAAGGAGGAAAGTTAGAAGATCCGGCAAGTTGGATCAACGGAACATCCTGGAGTTCACATCTGATCCTAAAGACACAAAATCATCAGTCACTAATTCAGAGGTCAGAGTTAAGTTCCTCTGGAACTGGTCTGGTACTAGAACTGAACTGGCACTGGTCTGGAATCAGTAGTGGACCATACTGGAAATGTGGTGAAAACTTTGATTTTTAGATAATCAGAACCAAGTCAAAGCTGAAGACATGAGCACTGGATCAGGACTCTGGATCAGGTTTCTGGAATTGGATTTTGGGATTTTTTTTCCAGGGATTTAGGTCTTACAGAAGTTAAAATTCTGGATTTGTTTGGTAAAGGTACTAGCCAATCAAATTATCTGACCAATCATGTGTTAGTTGATGTCAATGACTATTGGGTGGCCCCGCCCCCTGTTCAGGAATGTATGTGTGTGTGCGTGCCTCACCGTTCTCTGGCTGCTCCTTTATGTCTGATTCGCTGGCCTGGCTGGGGCTTTCTGTTTGGCCGGCTTCTGGAGGGAAAAGAGATAAAGAAGAATGAGGATGAGCAACGCCCCCCCCCCCCCCCCCCACACACACACAAACATGAGTCAGCCCCATACACATTACTGCTCAGTTTACTGGCAGCTGGGAATTCTGTAAACCAAAAACATCAGACTCAGTTTTTCACTATGAGAAACGTTCATATCCCAGCAGACAGGAAGTGTTCTGATTACGGGGTTTAATTCCTTACATAGACCTGATCAGATCCAAAACCATGCAGGACCACACGTAACCACACAGAACCAAGCAGGACCAAAGAGAACCACGTGGAACCACATGTGGTGAAGCCTGATCATAAAATGTAGGTATAAAATTTTCTACATGTTGTAGATGTTCTGTGTTCTACGTAGTCTACGTGTTCTACATGTTCTATGTTATATGTACTACATGTTATGTGTTATACATATTCTACATTGTAAATGTTTATTCAGACGTTTTTTATACTAAGAAGTTATTTTAAACAATAAAATTATTTCATTATTAGCAGAAGGAGAATAAAAAGAAGAAGAATGAGAAAAACAAGAAGGGGGAGGGGAAAAGGAGGAGGAGAAGGAGAAAAAGAAGAAATAGAAGGAGAATGCGAACAAGAAGATTGAGGAGTAGAAGAAGGAGAAGGAGGAGAAGGAGAAGAATGAGAAGGCGAAGATGAAGAATGAGGAGAAAGAGAATAAGAAGAAGAAGGAGAAGTAGAAAAAGAAGAATGAGCAGAAGAAGAAGAAGCATAAGAAGCAATAGAAAAGAAGAAGAAGAAGAAGAAGAAGAAACAGAAGAAGAATAAGGAGAAGGAGAAGAAGAAGAATGAGAAGAAGAATGAGAAGGAGAAGGAGAAAGAGAAAACAAAGAAGAAGGAGAAGGCGAAGAAAAAGAACAAGGAGAAAGTGAAGAAGAAGAACAATAATAAGGAAAAGAGAAGAAAACAAAGAAGGAGAAGACGAAGAAGAAGAAGAAGAAGAAGAAGAAGAAGAAGAAGAAGAAGAAGAAGAAGAAGACAAAGGAGATCTGAAAAAAATGTCATGAAATGGGTGAAAAACAGCTGACAGGAAGCTGGACCCGTTACTGTTGGGTTCTGGTTCAGTTCTGGTTTCTGCTGTAATCAGATTACAGAACAGAGATGTTAAAGCTGGACCAGATCAGACTAATGAGCTCAGAAACTGTGATGTATTGATCAGGACTCTGCCTGCAGCATCGGGACCATGTCTGCAGAGGACGGGCGGATGTCCACAGCGTCTCTGTCCTCATGTGTCTTGCCAATGGATGTGTGTTTGAGGGCACTTTCACACACTGCCCCCCCTTCCTGCTTACCAGGTTAATTGAATATGGTAATGAGGTGTGGGAGCAGGACGGTCTGCATGGTTGGAGTAGTAGGAGGTGTCAGCGTGGTCCAGTCAGAGTCCAGACCTCATCATGACTTCAGTCACCACCATGACGAAGATTAACACAATCAGCTGATCAGATATCAGCTGATTCTTCAGACTGAATCTTTCCAGCTTTTCCAGTTGTGGTTAGTTCAGGGACATCTAACTCTGCAGGATCTCTGTACGCCCACATATCAGCATCATACAGACCAGTGTTAATGACTGGCGGCGAGGGGTGAGAGACATGCCAAACACACAGAGCACACACAGAGAGAGAGAAAGGCTTCCTGGATGGAGGAACCAGGCCAGTCCTCCAGATTGATCCGGTTAAGCTTTTAAACAACCGGTACAAAACAAAGAAGAAGAACCATAGCAACAGCCGGTACAAAACAAAGAAGAAGACCCATAGCAACAACCGGTACAAAACAAAGAAGAAGAACCATAGCAACAGCCGGTACAAAACAAAGAAGAAGAACCATAGCAACAGCCGGTACAAAACAAAGAAGAAGACCCATAGCAACAACCGGTACAAAACGAAGAAGAAGAACCATAGCAACAACCGGTACAAAACGAAGAAGAAGAACCATAGCAACAGCCGGTACAAAACAAAGAAGAAGACCCATAGCAACAACCGGTACAAAACGAAGAAGAAGACCCATAGCAACAACCGGTACAAAACAAAGAAGAAGAACCATAGCAACAACCGGTACAAAACAAAGAAGAAGAACCATAGAAACAACCGGTACAAAACGAAGAAGAAGAACCATAGCAACAACCGGTACAAAACGAAGAAGAAGAACCATAGCAACAACCGGTACAAAACAAAGAAGAAGAACCATAGCAACAACCGGTACAAAACGAAGAAGAAGAACCATAGCAACAACCGGTACAAAACGAAGAAGAAGAACCATAGCAACAACCGGTACAAAACGAAGAAGAAGAACCATAGCAACAACCGGTACAAAACGAAGAAGAAGAACCATAGCAACAACCGGTACAAAACGAAGAAGAAGAACCATAGCAACAACCGGTACAAAACGAAGAAGAAGAACCATAGCAACAACCGGTACAAAACGAAGAAGAAGAACCATAGCAACAACCGGTACAAAACAAAGAAGAAGAACCATAGCAACAACCGGAAAACACAAGTGCATGGAAGTGGATATACAGGAGGGAATGATGGTGGTCTTGGGACTATTGTTAACAGAAAAAGCCAGAACCTAGAAAAATACCAGACTGGAACGGCGTGAACACGGACTTTATTTACTTCCTTGTTCCCCAGCCAGCGCGCTCTCTGCTTGGCTACATTCCGTATCATGTCACCATCTACGCAGTCACATGCACGAATCGCTGGCGTTCCTCAGAAATTGGCTCTGAAATACTAAACATGTTCTATATTCCCTCTTGTCGGCTATGACCCCTGTTGGGGCAGTTTATCAGGACAATTCGGCTCGTAACCTCAGACCAAATGATGATTGGACAGTGAAATCTCACGATGATCGGGCCTTTGCCGTCCAAGGTTGAGAAGAGGCAAAATCTGGACAAACCAGCCCAAAAAATGTTATGTGTACCAGGCTTTAGCCAGGACCAGGACGAGGACTGAACCAAAACCAGAACCAGGAACAGAACCAGAACCAAGGCCAGAGCCACAGCCAGTCTAACAACAACAATCCATCTATCCATCCACCAGGATCCGCCAGGACGGATCGGGATCTACCAGGATCCACCAGGAATTGATTGGGATCCACAAACACATGATTAGTGTTGATAAACAACAGCTGATAAATAAATCAAACATCTTTAGAAACGTATTGATGATTAAAGATGCTTCTAGAGCAGCAGGTCTGATGTGCACTTAAAGACTGTGTGCATGTGTGTGTGTGTGCGCATGTGTGTTTGGGGGTAGCGCGTGTGGTCAGTGGTTACAGCTTGGGTGTGTTGTGGTGGGCGGGGTCAGATTTATGAATGAATGTATTGATCGGAGCTCTGCCTCACTCACCATAATTAAGCCACACTAAAGGATCACACACACACTTGTAGACATCTCTCACAATTTCTTGTCATCCTTCTCTCCATTCATTTCCTTTCTTTCCTTCCTTTGTATCCTTCCCTACTCCACCACTCTCCCTCCATCTCTCTCTTCTCTCTGAGCTCTTCTTTCCTTTCTTTCCCTCTTTTCTCTCCTCGTCTGCAGGCTGATCAATACTGATAAATTATTGATTCCTCAGAGCTGCTGAATATTGAGTCGAGGTCTGACGGCTGTGGTCCAATCAGATCTCTTCTCTAAAGTATCACATCACCCACCTGACCGCAGACGAGAGGAAAACCAGCACAGAATGAAAGAGGGAAGGAATGAAGGTGTGAATGAATGAGTGAATGAATGAATGTCTCTGATTGGTCGTTCTCGGGGAAACTTCGTTATTTCCATTTCTCTTTCTTTCTTTGGGGGAGCGAGCATAGATGTCTGGCTCAGATAAGACAAATATTCACGTGCACATGCAAGCACACACGCACACATGCACACAGACTGTAGCGCTTCGTGTGTTGTGGTTTCACCATAATCTGCCACAGACTGCTGCCATTAAGCAGTGTGTGTGCATGTACGTGCACGTGGGTGCGCAGTCCGTCCGTCCCTCCGCTGTGTGCATTCTTCAGATTGCAGCAGAAAGAAGAGAAGCAAGCAAAAGTATTCATTTCACACACACACACACACACACACACACACACACACACACACACACACACACAGACCAGGATTCTGGAAGGAGCCTGATGCCAGTTTCAGCGTTGCCATGGTGACAGCATCAGGTTTCCAAGGACCATGAGTCCACATATAACTACTAAATGGTAAATGGACTTGTACTTATACAGCACTTTTCCAGTCAGCTTGACCACTTTACACTACTTATCACATTCACCCATTCACACACACATTCACACTCCGATAGGCACATCGGGAGGCAACGTGGGGTTAAGTGTCTTGCCCAAGGACACTTTGGCATGTAGTCAGTGGAAGCCTGGAATTGATCCGCCTACCTTCCGGTCGAAACGACTGCTCTTCCTCCTAAACTGCAGCCGCCTAAATCGGCGAAAGTTAGAAACTTTCAGCTTCTTTTCTGTTTATTTTCTGTTTCATCTTCTGACGCGGCTGCTTTCCAGCTTCACCTGGTTCACACAGTACCTTCACGGGTTTGGACCAGAACCACAACCAGAATCTGAACCAGAACCAGAAAAATTGACCATAAATTCATTTAAATAAAAACAAATTAAAATTGATGAAAAACTCTAAAACTGAAATAACTGGAATTCCTTAAATTAAGGAGGAATTTGGATTTAATGTAATGCTCAGTTCAGACCGGGCTCAGGTTAGACCGGCTCAGTTCAGACTGGCTCAGGTTAGACCGGCTCAGTATACCAGTATAAATCAGTCTGTAGAAGCTGGAGCTTTTAATCCCAGTCAGTAATGTTCAGCCTCAGGTGTCGTATTATGAGGCTAAAATGATGTAAAATTAATGTATCGATAGATTTAGCTGCATGAAGGACGTTACCGTCAATCTAAGCTCTCTGATTGGTGGAAAGTCTGACAGGAAGTGGCTTCATCATCATGTCCAGGTCTAAATAGAGGTCTCTTAGCAACATAGTAGTGATAGTGATGTTTTTATGATGAAATGTGATAAATAATGCTGTTATCATGGATCATTGTGGATTTACCAGATAGAGTCTCTGAATAAAACTACATTTAGTGGCTGGATTGTAAACCTCCTGGACAGGATAGAAATGCTGGAAAACTTCCGTAGATCAGCTAAAGGGTAGCTATCCATCACATTTACCCCACAAAGATACACAGCACCGCTCCTGGTGGAGGAGGTGGAGCTCAGGTTTTAGCAGCAGGGCTCCCAGAATGCTTTGCTGCAGACGATGTTCAGGATTAATTCATTTTCTGCTTTTTGTTTTATGTCAACCCCCCTCAAATGGCAAGAAGAGAAATAAATGTTTAAACCCCCCCACACACCACCTCTCTCCTCCTCCCCCCTCCAAACAAATAAATGAGCAATCTCATCCCGGCTGAGTGGCGTGGAACCACATCAAACACGATGTTAATCCTCTCTGGAAGCAGAACGTCCTCTTTACTATTAATAGAGCTGCGAGCAGGAAGAACGTTCCACATTTATTCCTCTTTTGTGTCGACGTATTAAAGACGGCGAGGCTGATGAATTACAATCAGACATCCTGAATCCTCCTCCACCCTCATCATCACACCTCCATCTGCTCAGACAGCTGATCCTTCCCATCATGCACTGCTGCAGTTCTTCACAGCTGCAAACACCAGCGGGTCAGCGATCCTGTTCATGATCCGGTTCATATTCCAGTTCATGATCCTGCACAGTGATGCCGTTCATGATCCAGTGTATGATCCATTTAATGATCTGTTTCAAGACCCAGTTCATGAACCAGTTTATGAACCAGTTTAAGATCTGGTTCACGGAACCGGTTGACGAGCCGATACACTGACGTTTGTTTATTTCTACTGTTCCAGCTTTATTTATGAGTCAAACAGCAGCTGGAAGTCAGAGCTGGCCAGATGTTTTCATGGGTTTTACTAGGGCTGGGCGATATGGCCTAAAAATAAAATCTCCGATTTTTTAAAACCAAATCCGATTTCCGATTTTAATCGATTTTTTTTCCTATGCTTTTACAAAACATAAATAAACTTATTAAAAACATTCATTTGTTTATATAGATGAATGTTAGCAAAAATAAAGCATATAATGTCATAGCTCTTCCACCATATAAACGACTTCATATCTTACATTGAAATATGCGACACAATGTATCCGTGATCTCTTTCCATCTGGATCATTATCATACAGGATCCACTGCAGAAATAATTCCCCTTATGAAGGTTGTCTCCTAACTAGTGTTTGTGGGTTAAGTTGATTTCTGCATCTCATAGAGAGCAGCATTTCTCACTGCAGTTATACGTACAGCTAAATCCCAGGCGTGAGTAAAGGGTCACTTTACTGAAAATCTGTCAGACAAACACCGTTCTGGTGTGGAGGGAGGGCTAAGTCTGCTGCTAACTAACTATGGAAAAAAATCCAGATTTTCAAAAAAATTAATCTCCAGAAATCGAAAATTCGATTTATCGATTTTATCAATTAATCGCCCAGCCCTAGGTTTTACAAAGAAACCTTCTATAGCATTTTTAGAATGTGGTTTCCAGAAACAAGTCTACAAAGTCCAGGTAGAGGTCCTGGTCCAGGTAGAGGTCCTAGTCCAGGTAGAGGTGCTAGTCCAGGTAGAGGTCCTGGTCCAGGTAGAGGTCCTGTGGCCTTTCATCTGCTTTCTCTGAGTTAATCTGTAGGATCTATTTATTCTGCACAATGGAGCAGATTTAGCTTCACTTCTTCTATTATTGTGTTCTGTTGTCATCATAAGACATAAATAAAATTTAAAGACCCAGAAACAGGGCTGATGTGGTTTTACATGTTTACAGTGATGGAAGTTAATTAATGCAGAATAATCAAATGATTTCTCTGATCTATAACAGTGAGTCCATATGTGGCATTGACGGAAGAGGAGGAGGACAACAAGGCAAAGAGGAGAGGGGAAAGTTGACAGATGCCCCAAAGTGTTTGTTGGCCTCCAGAGTTTTCTGAGGAAATGCTTCACAGACAGACGGAGGGCTGAGTGGAGGTCGGAGGTCAGCGTAGGAGGGCGGAGCCCAAACTGAATGCAATAATGATCACAGAGTAACGCTGATACCAAGGAAGAGGAGGTCAGCTACTTCCTCTTCTTCCCAGTTCAGATGTGCTGTGGTGAAGAGGAGACTTCACTCTCTTAAATAAGAGTTCATAGAACAAACTAATTAGAAAGAGGAAGACAGTGAGGAAGATGATGAAGATGAGGAGGAGCTTCTACAGTGTGACTCCAATCCCATTTTCCAGCAGCAGAAGAAGAAGAAAATCAATGGTAATGGCTTTGAAGCAGGACGAGCTTCAGCTGGAATTAAAGGAAGCAAACAGAAAATTGAAGAAGACCACGACACACACATACACATACACACACATACACACACACACACACACCCACACACTGTTAATGCTGCTTCTCCACAATGCACTGGGCTCATCTCAATTCTGCTAACAAGAAACTTCCCACAATGCACAGCTTTCCTCCAATCCTGCATCACCAGGAAGAGACAGAAAAAATAAAAAGGAGGAGGAAGAGGAGGTTGCAAGTGGTAACAGACGAAGGGGCAGCTACACATCTGCTGTGCACATGCAACCCTATCCAACACACACGTGCACTGTGATTACATCATGGCCGACACGATGGAAGAACCCGTAAAGGAGGGGAGTAGAACTCAATGACCTGTGCAGCCGGAGCTCCTTAAGTCGGCTATCAGCTGTGATGAAGCTGATTCTCTGAGCTCCTTATCTCAGCTCTTACTGTGTGCTTGTTAACACTGCTGCTTGTGTGCATCAGCTCGTTAGGCCCCTCCCTAACGAGTCAGCCCAACGTTGGTGGAGTCAAACAGGAAACTGTGAAACTTTGATTCACAGATCACTTCCTGTTGCTTCTCACATTAAACTGAAAAAGAAGAAGAACTCTGCTGCAGGAAGGCTGATGGAGGCACCTCTAACACGACGCACCAACTTTGACACGACTCGCTGCCTCTGACAGGACTCGGTGCCTCTGACAGGACTCGCCGCCTCTGACAGGACTCACCGCCTCTGACAGGACTCGCCGCCTCTGACACAACTCGCTGCCTCTGACAGGACTCACTGCTTCTGACACAACTCGCTGCCTCTGACAGGACTCGCGGCCTCTGACAGGACTCGGTGCCTCTGACACAACTCGCTGCCTCTGACAGGACTCGCGGCCTCTGACAGGACTCGCGGCCTCTGACACGACTCACTGCCTCTGACAGGGCTCACCGCCTCTTACAGGACTCACGGCCTCTGACAGGGCTCACCGCCTCTTACAGGACTCACAGCCTCTGACACGACTCGCTGCCTTTGACACAATGCGCTGCCTCTGACAAGACTTGCTGACTCTGACAAGACTCGCTGCCTCTGACACAATGCGCTGCCTCTGACACGACTCGCTGCCTTTGACACGATGCGCTGCCTCTGACATGACTCGCTGACTCTGACAAGACTTGCTGACTCTGACAAGACTCGCTGCCTCTGACACGACTCGCTGCCTCTGACACGACTCGCTGCCTTTGACACGATGCGCTGCCTCTGACATGACTCGCTGACTCTGACAAGACTTGCTGACTCTGACAAGACTCGCTGCCTCTGACACGACTCGCTGACTCTGACAAGACTCGCTGCCTCTGACACGATGCGCTGCCTCTGACACGACTCGCTGCCTCTGACACGATGCGCTGCCCCTGATGCTCCGACACGACTTGCAGCCTCTGACACGACTCGCTACCTCTGACAAGACTCGCTGCCTCTGACACGATGCGCTGCCTCTGACACGACTCGCTGCCTTTGACACGATGCGCTGCCTCTGACACAACTCGCTACCTCTGACAAGACTCGCTGACTCTGACAAGACTCGCTGCCTTTGACACGACTCAGTGCCGCTAATGACCCACAAAAACACAATAACAAACAACTGCTTCATGTCTGCATATTTGATGGAAACAGATGAACAAATTATAAATTTACAGATTTATATTTTGGGCCGTTTGGGTTGGGGGGGGTATGAGGGTCCCATCTGTACAGCAGGAGGGGGTGGAGGGATGCCTGTTAGCAGCAGTGGCACAGAAGAAGAATAAGGACAAAAACAGACAAACAAACAAACAAACAAAAAAAAAAACAAACAAAAGATTCAACCACAGAGAAGAAGAACTGAACCAGGACTCTGCTGAAACCAGTTTTCTGTCCAACTGGAGGCGTCAGAGTGGGAGGAGTCAAACGGAAAACCCTGTAACTGTTTAGGACATCCTCAACTGGAACTTTGGTCAAAAGAATTCTGAACTTTTCAGAAAATAATAAAGACGAAGACTACCACCAGTTATGGTGGCACACTGAGCAGATGTGTTTCTTGTGCTCGGTTGCTCTTCAATAAATCCTTCATAAACAACCCAGAACGAAGCCAAAATACAGGCATATTTGAAAACAGATACAGGAAAACTACTTTAAGAGAAGAAGGAGACCAAGAGTGGCGAGAATATTGGCCTGGAGTTATTTAAAGATCTGCCACCCTCCCCTGAGCCCTGCCCCGATGGCAGCTCCACAGACGCTGAACGAGAGATAAACATGGAGAATCCTCCTACAAAGGACTTTATGTGTGCCAGTATATCATTTAAAGAAAAGAAGAAGAAGAAGGCAAAGACGCCCCGCCCCCTCTTTTATGGAGAAATTGATAGCAGATATTTTGAAGATAACCGATTCTGGAGAGAGCTCACCGGATAACAGGAAGCCAAAATCCTGCTATGTCTCTGAGAACCATGATCATCAAGTGTTTGAACTACAAAGACAGAGAAAATATCCTGAGAGCTGCGCAGACACAGAAGGAGGTGAATAACAAGATATGGTTCCTTCCTGACCTTCCAACTGAGGTGTATAAACAGCAGGGGAGGTACGATAGCGTGAGGAAGCGGCTGCGTGAACACGGACTGGACAAGCATCAGATCCTATACCCCGCACAGCTTCTGCTGACCAGCGAGGACCACACCATCGTCTTCAACACACCAGCGGACATGGAGAAATATATCAAGAAGCTAAAGCCGGTAACAGATGACTAGTTTATAAACTAAACGCATCTTGATTGTAAACACTCACTTATATAGTTCTGAATATAAGGCACAACCGATATCCACTCTACATTTTTTGATAATATTGATATCCCCAAAATCATTTAGACAGACAACTTAGTACAGCTGAAATCGTAGAGGCTATAAATTCATTAAAAGGTGGTAAAACAGCAGGCCCTGATGGCTTTCCCATTGATTTATATAAATATATCAAAGACTGCCTTCCTCCTCCTAATTCAGGGTGTTTTCAACTTAAAAGTTCAATAAAAGAGCCATAGCCCCGAGACATCGGCGCTGAAACGTTGGCCTTCAGACATCGACCCCAAGACGTCTGCCCCGAGACGTTTTACTCCAAGACGTGATTTTGAGGAAAATCCCGTATAAAAGAGAGAATTTGTTTAACTTCAGCAGAACAAGCACTGATTTCAGTCAGGGTTGGTACAGTCAGTTAGGTGAGTTTACTGCTTGAGTTTCTGTCTTGGTTTCGGGTTATTGTTTACATTGCTGGTGTGGGGCTCTGTCGTTAGCACCTTCTCTCTTCAACCAGTTGAGGCCGTGACGCGGGTCACACCCACTGTGTACTGCTCAGGGCAAAGCAGATAGAGGCGGTGATTTTGAGGAAAATCCCGTATAAAAGAGAGAATTTGTTTAACTTCAGCAGAACAAGCACTGATTTCAGTCAGGGTTGGTACAGTCAGTTAGGTGAGTTTACTGCTTGAGTTTCTGTCTTGGTTTCGGGTTATTGTTTACATTGCTGGTGTGGGGCTCTGTCGTTAGCACCTTCTCTCTTCAACCAGTTGAGGCCGTGACGCGGGTCACACCCACTGTGTACTGCTCAGGGCAAAGCAGATAGAGGCGGTTTCAGCCGGGTGCAATCAAGCAAAGTGTGCTCAGCTGTGTCAGCTCCAGGTACTTTTCCACACATGGTGCGCTGAAGCGTCAGCGAGGCGTCAGCCTTTGTGTCAGCCCACGTCGGGCTAAGACCACAAAGGGTAAAGACCTGCGAGTCTACCTGCGCGAGTCCACCGAGAAAGGGCACAAGCTTAAACCTCCTCACAACTATATTAACGCACAATGTGCTTCAAACCCATCCCTGTCAGATATGGGTACAGACCAAGACGTGTCACCCATAGACACTGCAATCCGCAAAACCTGTCCTTTCCAATGGCATGCACATCAGTCACACCCTCTGTTACCTTTGGTCTCTGGAACTGTCAGTCCGCAGTTAACAAAACAGAATTTATCAGTTCATTGATAAATCTCTCTGACATTCAGGTCCTAGCCCTGACTGAAACCTGGATCCGTCCAGAAAACACAGCTACACCAGCTGCCCTTTCTGTCAATGCAGAATTTAGCCAAACACCTCGCTCAGCTGGACGAGGAGGTGGAACGGGCATTCTTATTTCTAAAAAGTGGAACTTAACTTCTGTCCGTCCTATGGCTAACTGCTCATCACTTGAGTATCACGCAGTAAAGGTCTCTACACCCATCACTGCATACATTCTGGTCATTTACCGCCCTCCGGGTGGCAGTATAGCTGAGTTTGTCTCTGAAATGGACATGATTCTCTCTGACATTCCTGATGATGGCACACCACTAATTGTCATGGGAGACATGAACATTCACATTGACAAACCACAGGCAACTGACTTTCTGGCTCTTATCTACTCTTTCAATCTCAAACGGGTTCAGACTCCTCCAACACACAAAGCTGGTAATACTCTTGACTTGGTGCTGACCAGAAACTGCTCCACAGCCGACCTGTCTGTCACCCCGCTGCACCTCTCTGACCACTTCCTGGTTAAATTCTCTGTCTTCCTTCCTCATGTCAATCAGGCGGCTCCAAAAATGGTGTCCTACCGCAGAAACTTAAGATCCCTCAGACCTACACAGCTGTCTGATGAGGTTTACTCTACCCTCCCTTCCCACTCAGACTTCTCCTTACTGTCTGTTAATGAGGCTACAGAAACACTCTGCTCCTCTCTCGCCTCCTCTCTGGACAAACTCTGTCCTCTGGTGTCAAAACCAGCCAGACAAAACCCTCCCAGTCCATGGCTCACAGAGGCTCTAAGGGATCACAGAGCTGGACTCAGGGCGGCAGAAAGAAAGTGGCGCAAATCAAAAGAACACACTGACTTGTCTGAGTACCAGCAAAAACTTGTAACTTTCACATCCAGCCTAAAGGCGGCCAAGATAACCTTTTATCAGAACAAGATCCGCAATGCTCCCAACACACGACATGTTCATGGTGTTTAACTCTCTTCTATCTCCACCACCTGCTCAGCCTCCCACTGTGCTGACTGCAGAAATGTTTGCTTCCTACTTCACTGAAAAGGTTGCTACCATCAGTAACCAATTCACTGAGCCTGACCAACTCAGCCTTACCAAACCAGCTACTGGTGCCTCACTATGCTCCTTCCGCTCTCTAAATGAGGACGAAGTCTCTAAACTTCTAGTCAGCTCAAAACCCACAACCTGTCCTCTTGATCCTGTTCCCTCTGACATCCTGCAGAGCATTTTACCTACAGTCAAACCTGCAGTAACTCATATTATCAACTCCTCTCTTAAATCCGGTGTCTTTCCTTCTGCCTTCAAGCAAGCTCGGGTTACCCCGCTGCTGAAGAAACCCACACTCAACCCAGCCCAGGTTGAAAACTACCGGCCGGTCTCACTGCTTCCATTCATGTCTAAATTACTAGAGCGTGCCGTCTTCAGTCAGGTCTCACAGTTCCTCCAGGACAACAACCTGTTAGATCCATATCAGTCTGGATATAGGCAAGGTCACTCTACTGAAACTGCTCTCCTGTCAGTTACTGATTCCCTACGGCTTGCCAGATCCACTGGTCAATCCTCAGTCCTTATACTGCTGGACCTGTCGGCTGCCTTTGACACTGTCAACCATCATATACTGTTCTCCAAACTCTTAGAGCTTGGCATCTCAGGATCTGTCCTCTCGTGGTTTACATCCTACCTCACAGGGAGATCATTCAAAGTATCTTGGCGAGGGGGCGTGTCCAGATCACATGGGCTAACAACAGGGGTACCTCAGGGCTCGGTGCTTGGCCCTCTTCTCTTTTCACTATACACCTCCTCACTCGGTGCAGTCATTAGCTCTCATGGTTTCTCCTACCACTGCTATGCAGATGACACTCAGCTTTTCCTTTCTTTCCCACCTGATGACACAACCGTCTCAATGCGAATATCAGCATGCCTTGCTGATATCTCTGCATGGATGAAGGATCGCCACCTTCAGCTAAATCTGTCCAAGACTGAGCTTATTGTCTTCCCAGCCAGTCCTTCTTTACCGCCACAGATAAGTGTGCAGCTTGACTCAATCACACTAGTGCCTACATCTTCTACCAGGAATCTTGGTGTCATGGTAGACAACCAGCTGACCTTTAAGGACCATGTTGCCTCGGTTTCCCGGTCTTGCCGATTTGCTCTCTACAACATCAGGAGGATCAGACCCTACCTGACTGAACACACGACCCAGCTCCTGGTCCAGGCTCTGGTCATTTCACGCATTGACTACTGCAACTCCTTACTGGCTGGCCTGCCTGCATGCTCAGTTAAACCTCTGCAGATGATCCAGAACGCAGCAGCACGTCTGGTCTTCAACCAGCCCAAAAGAGCTCATGTCACTCCGCTGCTAATTGCTCTTCACTGGCTTCCAGTTGCAGCACGCATCAAATTCAAAGCTCTGCTTCTGGCTTACAAAACAATAACCCAAACGGCTCCGGGCTACCTTCACTCCTTAATCCAGAGCTACACTCCCTC
Source organism: Melanotaenia boesemani (assembly GCF_017639745.1). NCBI lineage: Eukaryota > Metazoa > Chordata > Actinopteri > Atheriniformes > Melanotaeniidae > Melanotaenia > Melanotaenia boesemani. The sequence goes on along the minus strand of NC_055695.1, from coordinate 513,672 downwards.
TCGAAACTTACGCTCTACCAGCGAAAGACGCCTAGTGCTCCCACCACAACGTGGCGCAAAATCAGTAGCTAGACTCTTCTCCTCTGTTGTTCCCTGGTGGTGGAACGATCTACCAAACTCCGTCCGATCCGCAGAGTCCGTATCCACTTTTAAGACCAAGCTAAAGACTCAGTTGTTTAAGGAGCATTTCCACATTTAGCTTAACTAAATGAGTCAGAAAGATTTGTCCAGCTTTTTGGCTCAACCAAGTACTGAAGAAGCTGTGTGCACTTATGCCCAAGATGATATTGTGTGATGAAATCATGCACTTATGCCCAATTTGATATTATGTGATGAAATCATGCACTTATGACCTAGTTGATATTGTTTGATGAAATCGTGATCCTGTATTTAAATAAAATGACTAAAAAAAAAAAAAAAAAAAAAAAAAATTATATGCACTGCACTAGCACTACATGACGGCACCTGGGTCCAACTGGACTCAAAAGCGGTCTGACTATCACTTAATTATGACGTCCATCTTGTTTGAATTCATGCTTGTGTTGTTCTTCCTCTCAAATGTAAGTCGCTTTGGATAAAAGCGTCTGCTAAATGACTGTAGAATAGAATAGAATAGAAGACGTCGGCCTCCAGACGTCTGCCCTGAGACAGTGGCCCCGTCAGGTGTGTTGGTGCAGGAATGGCAAGGCAAGGCAAGGCAGTTTATTTGTACAGCACATTTCAAGTGCTTTACATAAAACAAAGGCATTACAGATTTTTAGAAATAGTAAAAGGCATCAACACATAATCACAATAAAATAATAAATTACATTAAAATGATTAAAAGCAAGATAAGTTAAAAAAAAGTTAACATACAGATTTCATGCATAGGCGCATGTTTAGTCTGGACTCTGGTCTGGACTAGTTGACCAGAGTCTTTGGATCTAAGAGCTCTGCTAGGTTTATATTCTCTGAACATATCACAGATGTATTCTGGGCCTAAACCGTTCTGGGATTTGTAAACAATCAGAAGGGTTTTAAAATCTATTCTGTGACTGACTGGAAACCAGTTTAAAGATTTCAAAACTGGTGTGATGTGTTCAGATCTCTTAGTCCTGGTTAAAACTCTAGCAGCAGCGTTCTGGATGAGCTGCAGATGTTTAATGCTCTTTTTAGGAAGTCCTGTTAAAAGACCATTACAGTAATCCAGCCTACTGGAGATGAATGCATGGATGAGTTTCTCTTGGTCTTTCTGGGAGACTAAACTTTTAATTCTGTTGATGTTTCTGAGCTGGTAAAAAGCTTCTTAGTGAAGCTTTGATGTGGCTGCTGAAAGTCAGGTCTGAGTCTATCAACACTCCCAGGTTACCAATTTGGTCGGTGATTTTAAGAGCCCGAGTCTCCAGGTGTTTACCAATGCTGACCCTCTTCTCTTTCTACCAAACAGAATAATCTCAGTTTTGTCTTCATGTAATTGTAGAAAATTCTCCTTCATCCAGGTGTTTATTTGCTTCAGACACTGACACATTAAGTCTATTGGACTGCAGTCATCTGGTGACAGAGACACATAAAGTTGTGTATCATCTGCATAACTTTGATAACTAATGCTATAGTTCTGTAATATTTGACCCAAAGGGAGCAGATACAAGTTGAACAGAAGAGGTCCAAGGACTGACCCCTGGGGGACTCCACAAGTCATGGCCACTCGCTCAGATTCATAGCTGCCGATCGGAACTAAATAACTCCGGCCTTCTAAACTGGACCTGAACCAGTTAAGACCCGCTCCAGAAAGTCCAACCCAGTTTTCCAGCCTGTGCAACAGGATTCTGTGATCTACAGTATCAAATGCAGCAATGAGATCCACCAGAACCAGGACTGATACTAGACCAGAACAAGTCCTTTACCACTGTGACCAGAACCAGGACTGATACTAGACCAGAACCAGGACTGATACTTGACCAGAACCAGGACTGATACTAGACCAGAACCAGGACTGATACTTGACCAGAATCAGTATTCAACCTCATGTCATTTAACACTGTGACCAGAGCTGTTTCAGGGCTGTGATGAGGTCGGAAGCCGGACTGAAATTTATCAATATTTCCACTTTCATTTAAAAAGTCATTAAGCTGGTGAAACACAACTTTCTCAGTAATCTTGGGAATAAAAGAGGTTAGAGACAGGTCTATAGTCGTTCATTATAGAGGCGTCTAGAGTCCTTTTCTTTAGGAGGCTTAATAGCAGCTATCTTTACTGACTTGGGAAAAATGCCTGATGCCAGTGAGCTGTTACCTATCAGTAGGAGACCACTTTCTACTGATTTTTACTGTAGGATTTTAAATCAACCACATAACATCAGAATTATTTCCGGGTTTTAGACACAGACTAGTTTTCTTTTTGACTGTGTGGAATTAATATTTTGCCCAATTGTTTTAATTTTTTGGCTAAAAAAGTTTGCAAATTGGTTGCATTTCTCAGTGGAAAGCAGCTCTGGGCTTATCTGTATAGGAGTAAGTTTTTCAATCAGCAAACAGAGAGAATTGTTGACATTCCTGTTAATCATTTCAGATAAATGCATGGAAAACCTGCAGGATTGTCGCTTTCGAGGACTGACGTTGGCCACTCCTGCTGCAGAGTAACGACATGCCCGGGAGTCGGTCCACCTATCCCATCCAGAGCTCATCCTCCATGTTGACATCACATGAAATGTGGGGAGTCCAGAAACTCCTCCTGCTCCTCATTCCAACTTTATTCCTGCTGTCCAGAGATTCCAGAAAACTCCAAAAATAGGTTAGTTTGCAGTGATCCGTGACCCAGATCAGGACCTGAACCAGGAGGAGGAATTGGTTGAGGGACTCAAATCAGGACAATTGATTCAACCACTGCTGGTTCCAGGTCAGGTCTGGAGAGAAAGTCTGACCCACTAAACATCTGGAATTCTTCCTCCCATGAAGATGAGAGGAGTAGGAAGAGGACTTGGAGGAGGCGGTACAGGAAAATTCCTGATCAGGAAGTGCAACGTTGGGCAAGTTGGTGGAATAATCTGCTGCATCATGAGATAAGAATCTGGACGAAGGAGGTGGGGGTGGGGGGTGGGGCTGGGGGTTCATTAACATTCCTGTGATGCGGTGACTCAGCCCATTTTAGTAATGGAGTCCCCCACCCGCGCCCCTGCCACCTAAAGATGGAAACAGCCATTTTTCAACCCCTCCCACACCACACATTTTATATATAAATTATCCTGAGCACTTACAAGCAGCTGTGTTTGTGAGTGTGTGTGTGTGTGTGTGGGGGGGGGGTGCAAGGTAATTCAGAAATGTTTTGGATGGCTGAGAGAAGATGACCTTTAATGGGAGTGCAGAGAGAGGACACCAACATGGGAAGCTTGAGTAATCCTGAACCCAACATGCATGCACTCCCACACGTGCACATGCACAGATTCCGAACACCTGGTTGTAAGACAGAATAAGGTGGATCTTTGAATAGCTGTGTGGTCGTCCGGGGGGTAACGGCACGTCACACTGAGACGTGGTGGGTAAACAACAACAGTGAAACAAGAAATAAGAATTTGTCTCAACTAACCTGGAGATATTTTTTTAATTCGGTTGTTCAGATGTTTCCTGAAAGTCTTTAAAGGTAACAAGACATCATGATGTCATTGTACAGTTGATGATGTCATCACCACAGCTGAATGTCTGAACTGTGATCAGGGTCACCAGGACAGCTGATCATGGGCTCAGAGACGGCGGCGGCGGAGGAACACGTGACCTCCTGAGGTTGTGGCGAGGTCGCGGTCAGATCAGGTGACGGACGGCAGATTGATGCCCAAAGAGGCTTTGGTGAACTTCTGATTAAAACCTGGAGCTAAGGCCTCGCGCTGACCTCACCTCACAGGTACGCTGCCAGACAGAAGTGATGTCATACTCAGACTGAGGCAGAAGTGGCACCTGGAGTACCATGTTACGGAAAAACATCAGAGCATTCCGACTTTTTATCCTTCCAGGAAAATGTCAGGAGGTGGAAGAACTATGCTGCTCCATGAGAATCTGACTGGTTTTGCTCTGAGGAAGCTGAAACGTTTCCTCCTGCAGGAGGCGAAGCGAGGAACGAGCCTCTTTCCCTCTGCAGCAGCTCTCAGGTTAATAGTTTTACATCAGACAGGATTTCTGGATTAGTCCTGGATTTCCTTCTTAATCCCTGAGCTCCCCCAGCATGTCTAGATTCTTCTGCAGGAGGAGAACCAGGAGGAGAACCAGGAGAAGAAACAGAAGGAGAGGCAGGAGGAGAACCTGGAGGAGAAACGGGAGGAGAACCAGGAGAAGAAACAGGAGGAGAAACAGGAGAACAGGAGTAGAACCAGGAGGAGAAACAGGAGAACAGGAGGAGAACCAGGAGAAGAAACAGGAGGAGAAACAGGAGAACAGGAGGAGAACCAGGAGAAGAAACAGGAGGAGAAACAGGAGAACAGGAGGAGAACCAGGAGAAGAAACAGGAGAGGCAGGAGGAGAACCTGGAGGAGAAATGGGAGGAGAAAGAAGAGAACAGGAGGAGACCCAGGAGAAGAAACAGGAGGAGAACCGGGAGAAGAAACAAAAGGGGAACCAGGAGGAGAACCAGGAGAAGAAACAGAAGGAGAGGCAGGAGGAGAACCAGGAGAAGAAACAGGAGGAGAAACAGGAGAACAGGAGGAGAACCAGGAGAAGAAACAGGAGGAGAAACAGGAGAACAGGAGGAGAACCAGGAGAAGAAACAGGAGGAGAAACAGGAGAACAGGAGGAGAACCAGGAGAAGAAACAGAAGGAGAGGCAGGAGGAGAACCAGGAGAAGAAACAGGAGGAGAACCGGGAGAAGAAACAAAAGGGGAACCAGGAGAAGAAACAGAAGGAGAGGCAGGAGGAGAAATGGGAGGAGAACCAGGAGAAGAAACAGGAGGAGAAACAGGAGAACAAGAGGAGAACCAGGAGAAGAAACAGAAGGGGAACCAGGAGGAGAACCAGCTGGCTATCAGCAGGAGTTTGCTGCTTCATCCAGAGATGATTCCTCCGGCCTCTCCGAATCATGTCAGGAATCATGTCAGGTTCCAGCAGGAAGTTCCTGCAGCTTGTCCACCTTCAAACAGACGGAAACAGTCAGAGCCCAACACGACTTCCCCAGAGGAAATGTGGGCCACCATGATGCTGGTCGTCATGATGCTGGTCGCCATGATGCTGGTCGTCATGATGCTGGTCGCCATGATGCTGGTCGCCATGATGCTGGTCGTCATGATGCTGGTCGTCATGATGCTGGTCGCCATGATGCTGGTCGTCATGATGCTGGTCGCCATGATGCTGGTCGTTATGATGCTGTTCATTATGATGCTGGTCGCCATGATGCTGGTCGCCACGATGCTGGTCGTCATGATGCTGGTCGTCATGATGCTGGTCGCCATGATGCTGGTCGTCATGATGCTGGTCGCCATGATGCTGGTCGTCATGATGCTGGTCGTCATGATGCTGGTCGCCATGATGCTGGTCGTCATGATGCTGGTCGCCATGATGCTGGTCGTTATGATGCTGTTCATTATGATGCTGGTCGCCACGATGCTGGTCGCCACGATGCTGGTCGTCACGATGCTGGTCGTCATGATGCTGGTCGCCATGATGCTGGTCGTCATGATGCTGGTCGCCATGATGCTGGTCGTCATGATGCTGGTCGTCATGATGCTGGTCGTCATGATGCTGGTCGCCATGATGCTGGTCGTCATGATGCTGGTCGCCATGATGCTGGTCGTTATGATGCTGTTCATTATGATGCTGGTCGCCACGATGCTGGTCGCCACGATGCTGGTCGTCATGATGCTGGTCGTCATGATGCTGGTCGCCATGATGCTGGTCGTCATGATGCTGGTCGTCATGATGCTGGTCGTCATGATGCTGGTCGTCATGATGCTGGTCGCCATGATGCTGGTCGTCATGATGCTGGTCGCCATGATGCTGGTCGTTATGATGCTGTTCATTATGATGCTGGTCGCCATGATGCTGGTCGCCACGATGCTGGTCGTCATGATGCTGGTCGCCATGATGCTGGTCGTCATGATGCTGGTCGCCATGATGCTGGTCGTCATGATGGTGGTCGCCATGATGCTGTTCGCCATGATGCTGTTCATTATGATGCTGGTCGCCATGATGCTGGTCGCTATAATGCTGTTCATCATGATGCTGTTCATTATGATGCTGGTCGCTATAATGCTGGTCGCCATGATGCTGGTCGTCATGATGCTGGTCGCATCGGGCCTTTTCCCCTACCACCTGAGGGTCCCACAGCTCACTCGAGACCTTTGTTTTTACGAAAGTTCTCCTATTAATCTTAATTTAATTTTCTTTTACCCTATAGCCCTTTGAGATTACCGGAATGTAAAGTGCAATACAAATAAACTGTATTATTATTATCATTATTATTATTATTATTATTATTATATGTAAACTGTGCCTTCATCTTACAAGTGGTTTGCTCATCAGCAGCACTGACACGACACTTTTATTCCCTCCTGGAGGACATCATCCTGTTTGGGTCAGAAAACTGCTGTTTAATTTCTGTTTACAACACACTCATCTTTTTGTTGGTTGCCTGGGTAACACATTAACTCAACAACATTAACAAACCAACCACATTTTGTAACCTTCAGGATTAGGTAGAAATGATGAACACATAATGGTAATAATAAATGGTAAACACATGGAAACTACATGGCAACTAAATGCAGGCATGAAAACGGCTCAGGGGTGATAAAAGTCAGAAGGATACAACCCCTCAAGGAGGTCCTTCCAATGTGAGCCAAGACCAGCTCCAGCTGCACTTGATGATACCTGCTTCAGATTGTTTGATCACCACAACATCATTCTCTCCTAACACACATTCTGGAACCACAGTGTAGTGTAAGTGTTAACTTGAGCTTATTGATAGAACAGTGGTTGTTCACACTTCGTTCAGATGTAATGTTCTACAGACATCTGTTCACTTGGAAAATCTGATTTAAATTCACATTTATGCCAAGTGTAGGAAAGGAGTGTTTCACAAGTTCAGAGAAATAAAGCTCAGGCCTACCCTAACCCCCTGAGTAAACCTACCCTACATGGTAACCACATGGTAACTACATGGTATCAGGTAAAACATTTATACAGCTAACATGCTGTGCCTCTAACGACCATGAGGGGCCATTTGTTGTTGTTGTTAGTTCACATCCTGGAAAAACACATAATTCCAGGACGTAATTCTGGGGATGAAAAATAACCATACAGGTTGGTTCAAACAGTTAGAAGAAGAAGAAGAAGAAGAAGAAGAAGACAAATGGAATAACTGACTGTGTATCAGGGGAACTGCTACCTGCTCTGTTCACCACCTGAAGTCATGTGACTCCATGTTCCCTCTATCCAAACCAAAGAACAGTGCTTCATCTCACAGATAAATTCTGATTAATCTGATCATCAATCAGCCGAAACTCCTGGTTCAAGTGTTCTGGTACCATCAGGTCCTTTAGGAAACCTGTTGGATGATAAATTGGAGGGATTATAGGCTGACCAGGTGGTCACCATTGGTCTCCTGAGTCTGGAGCAACACTAAATCAGGTTATTTCCTGACCAGCTTTTTGTCTGATTCCCCACATCCACACTTTCCTCTGTAGATTAAACGAGTGGGAATCCCAGCTGGTACTGACCTGAGCAGGTCTGTAATCAGGATCCACTGATACTCAGCAGCCGGGTAAATCCTGAGCAGGTCAGGAAGTGTCGGCTTTTCCAGGAATTCAGCAGAAACATCAGGATCAGGATCTTGATGGGGTCTTACTTAATCTGCCCCGTTTAGAATTAAATTAACGCTTAGATTAACAAACGAGTTCACAGTTTCTGTTTGCTTTTGTTTTTTCTTCCAGATAAATGTTTTCTGAAGATCAGAGTCTGGTATGTCATGGAAAAGAGCTCCAAAGTTCAGGATATAAATCATATACGTGGTCTGATGACATCACTTCCTGTCAGGCCTGCATCACTTTCTGTTAATATGACAACAGACCATCCCAGACAGGTTGGATCCACAAACATATGATCATTGACCCAATGGAAACGGATCATTTCCATCTCCAGCAGCACAGAGGTGATGGAGGTAGTCGGGTTTCCAGAACTCTGCAGAACATTCAGGAAAACATTTACCTCTAAGAATGGAAACAAAACATTTGGAATGCCGGGAAATGACTTCCGGTTAAATGTTGACCAGTTTCCTACGAAAACATGATCTACTGATCAGCATTTTTTTCCCATCATCCTTATTAAATGTCCTCCTTCTCTAATTCTGTCTGACTGGTTGCACCAACGCGCTCTGATAAATGTAGAGCTCCTGGTCCAGGTAGAGGTCCTGGTCCAGGTAGAATGTAAAGTGATCTATTTATTGTGCACTGCGGAGCAGATTCAGCTTCACTTCTACTGTTGGCATCAGACAGAAATAAATAAAACTTGAAGACCCAGAAGGAGGGCTGATGTGGTTTTACATGTTTACAATAATCTGATTATTTCATCAGAATCAGATCAACAACACGTATATCTCTATTTCTCAGCTGGTGCATTTACAGGCTGGTTTACCACCTAAACACGCACACATTTACCACCTGGACACGCACACGGTTGCAACCTGGACACATGACTGACTACCACCTGGACATGTGCACTGTTACCACCTGGACACGTGCACGGTGGCTACCTGGAAATGTGCGCAGTCACTTCCTGGAAATGCGCACAGTTGCTCCCTGGAAATGTGCACGGTTACCACCAGGACATGCACACGGCTGCAACCTGGACATGCGCACAGTTGCTACCTGGACATGTGTACATTTTTTTCTCGCTCTGTGACAGTAAACCTGTTGACAGACATCAGCCGCTCACCTCAGCTGACCTTGTTCAACTGGAGACCACACACGCTCTTATTTTGAAAGGAAATGGTACTTCGTGTCTGAGCAGCTTATGCTGGCAAGCATGTTATTGATCATGTTATTGTAAACAGACCAAAGTAAGTTCATCTGATTTGTTTTACCTGCATCATATTTTAATCTCTAAACTGTTATGTGACAGTTTCTGTTCAAAAAGTTGTGTACAAATAAAGTTAGAGGTAAATTGAAGGTAAATATCTTCAGTTCCATCTATGGACCATTAGTGACATCACACTGTTCATTTCTGCCGCCATGTTGGGAGGCTAAAAGCTAGCTGGGACCCGCTGTAGTGACTATTAGCTGTTCCTCATCAGGGACGGCGCTAGCAGACTGAACACTTTCCAAACCAGTTCAGCTCTGATGTGGTCAGACAGGATATTTAGAATGAAATATGCGCTTGTTGTTGTTGTTGACAACAAAGGACAATCCATACCCAGCTTTTCATTACCACGGAAACCTGCCGTCACCGTGGCGATCGGCAGTGGAGGCTGGATTAGCGGAAAGTCCAACCAGTGACCATGACTGACTACCACCTGGACATGTGCACTGTTACCACCTGGACACGTGCACGGTGGCTACCTGGAAATGTGCGCAGTCACTTCCTGGAAATGCGCACGGTTGCTACATGGAAACGTGCATGGTTGCTACCTGGAAATGTGCACGGTTACTACCTGGAAATGTGCACGGTTGCTACCTGGAAATGTGCATGGTTGCTACCTCGACACATGCATGGTTGCAACATGGAAATGTGCACAGTTGCTACCTGGACACGCGCACGGTTACAACCTGGACATGCGCACGGTTGCTACCTGGACATGCGCACGGTTGCAGCCTGGAAATGTGCACAGTTGCTACCTGGAAATGTGCACGGTTGCTACCTGGACACATGCACAGCTACAACCTGCACACGCACACGGTTGCAACCTGGACATGCGCACAGTTGCTCCCTGGAAATGTGCACGGTTACCACCAGGACATGCACACGGCTGCAACCTGGACATGCGCACAGTTGCTACCTGGACATGTGTACATTTTTTTCTCGCTCTGTGACAGTAAACCTGTTGACAGACATCAGCCGCTCACCTCAGCTGACCTTGTTCAACTGGAGACCACACACGCTCTTATTTTGAAAGGAAATGGTACTTCGTGTCTGAGCAGCTTATGCTGGCAAGCATGTTATTGATCAGGAGAAGCCAGCAACTTGATGGGAGGTCTGGGACATGTTGCATCCCACTTTAGGCTCAAGCAGTCCCCTGTCCTGACCCACACATATGTTCACATGCACACATACGTGCACACACATTGCTGTTAGCTCCATTTTCCGTGCATCCTCGCAGAGCCTCGTCGGCACTTTAATATCTATCTTAAGAGTTGACAATCTTTCAGGGCAATTAAAGCAATCAATACGGTCCTGAGAGAGAAGAGAGAGCAGCTTCTTATCCCAGTAATAGCTCTCACTAAATAATGAATACAGCCCAGACCACCACGCACACACTCACGTGCACACACACAGAAACACCTTGGAACAAAACGCTGCAGGTTTCCAGACAAACACTGACACCTCGGTCTGTGTTCACAAAGACAAAGTGAAGAGTTTTAGCCATCAACACACATTTATCAGAGCTGTTTCTGAAAGCAGCACACCTCAGGGTTGAAACCGACGCCCCCACCACAACACACACAACACACAACACACACACACACACGCACACACACACACACACACACACACACACACACACACACACACACAGAGGACTGCAGACTGATCCACAACATCAGCTTTCTTAGAAAACATCTGTCTCTCTGACTTAAATAGCTGATGCTTCATGAAGCTTCCAGACTGAACTACAAATCCCAGGATGCATTTCACCTCCACACATCCAGTTACATTTATTTGCTGGTTTCACAGAGCCCATTTACATAAACACCAAAAAAATGATCATTATTTCATTTTTGGAGGTATCAGATTATTCCAGTTATCATAATTAGCATAATCATATTATGACAAATCAGGGTAAAACACCTAGATTTCCCCCAATAATCCAACGTCTTCCTGCATGTAGACTGGTATATAAGTTATTCAGTATTTCAGTTTTCATCTGAGTATATGTGAAAAAGGGGTCACTTCCCTCTTTTCAACGTCTTCAACTAAAAAGATGAAGAGATGTGGCCGCAACGTGAGAGAAATTGAAAAGAAAAACAGGATGGTGTGCAGTAGCAGGAAGTTGGAGTATAAACAAGGTAAAACATTCACACTCCACGTGCAGCTAGCGCACAGGCTCACACATTAGCAGCTAACGCTACGTCTGTGTGTGCTGCCGGATGTTTTAAAACAGCAAGTTACATAATTTTGTACATACTCTGAAAGAAATCTGATAATGGACAGAAAAATGTACAGCAGGGTTTTTAGAAGATCACATTTCAGACGTGGATGTAGACACATCAGATCAGATTATTACAGTAATCTGATTACTCTGTGTTATTAGATTACGATGGTCATGTAAACAGACCAAAGTAAGTTCATCTGATTTGTTTTACCTGCATCATATTTTAATCTCTAAACTGTTATGTGACAGTTTCTGTTCAAAAAGTTGTGTACAAATAAAGTTAGAGGTAAATTGAAGGTAAATATCTTCAGTTCCATCTATGGACCATTAGTGACATCACACTGTTCATTTCTGCCACCATGTTGGGAGGCTAAAAGCTAGCTGGGACCCGCTGTAGTGACTATTAGCTGTTCCTCATCAGGGACGGCGCTAGCAGACTGAACACTTTCCAAACCAGTTCAGCTCTGATGTGGTCAGACAGGATATTTAGAATGAAATATGCGCTTGTTGTTGTTGACAACAAAGGACAATCCATACCCAGCTTTTCATTACCACGGAAACCTGCCGTCACCGTGGCGATCGGCGGTGGAGGCTGGATTAGCGGAAAGTCCAACCAGTTTCACCACGGTCGTGTTTCCACTGGGAGAAACTGGAGAATGTTTGGTTCATTTGCTGCTTCACATAAAACATGACTTACGTATAAACTTCTTGTCTGACCGTCCTCCCGGTTACACATGAACGTTTCTGTGTTTCTTGTTGGATGAACCAGAATCTGTTCAAGAGTTAAACGAATGAACGAGAACATTTTTATAAACTTTAAAATAATTTCTTCTCTTCTCTGCTTGCTGTCGTCTTTCTAACTTTTCCAGATCGGTCTTTAGCTTCTTTTGTCCGGAGCGCAGACAAACAGGAAGATGGGCGGGACATAGGCTGGGGACAACGGCTTGTCTTTGACCCAGGGGATGACATGATTAGTGTAAGCTACATGTCCTTTAGCACCAGGCTAACGTGAAGTGTCTGGTCCCGGGACACAGTAACGGTAAACCCCTGCAGTTTGCTGCATTTAGCAACGTGTCGCCTTTTCCATAAATAAATATATTCCACATTAGAGCAGCCCACCATTAATAGACCTGGATTTTCTATAAACTTCCCACCGACAAAATGCTGCTAACAGCTGAGAGTCTCTGACAGTTTCCAGCTATCTGGTCTGACGGCAGTAACGTGTTTAGCATCGTTCAGGGTCAGCAGCAGTCTGGAAAATACAATCCCATCCTTGGAATGTTGATTGGAACGTCCAAAGGCCCAACACGGATGGACCATTATTATTATTAATTATTATTATTGTTTTATTTTTTGAGGTGAAAAGCTAGCTGTAGCAGCTGAGCTGGTAGCAGTACGCCTGCTTTGTTTAACATGGCGAACATGAAGGAGCGTCACGTGATCAGAGATGAAAAGCTGAGAATGGTCCATAATCTAGATTATTTTCCCTGAAAGAATTAATCATGTCTAGTGGGAATTCTGATTGTCTGCTGATGTTGTTACTGATGACTCAGACCGTTTAAACCAGAACAAAACGGATCACACAGCAGGACAGAGGTCATGTGACCATCAGGGACCAATCAGAGCTTTCTGTTTAACCGGAAAGAATTAGCAGCTGATGTGAGGAAGAATTTCTTCTTCCTTTGAGGAGGCAGACGGGCCCCACAGGGAGGAGCTGGGAGGTGCTGCTGGCGATGTGTGTGTGTGTGTGTGTGGGGGGGGTGGGGGGGTGGGGGGGGATGGGGGGGGTCTGATGTAGAACGTAGAACTGGTCTCCTGTGATCTCCTTCCTGTGTGGCTGTCAGGGCCTGTGGCTGAGCCTTACATCTTCCCCTGACTCTGCCCTCCCAAATCTGCCCCACCTCCGCACAGGACTCCATGTTTGTCTCCTTTGACCCCCCCTCCCCCACCTCCCAACACCCCACCCTGCCTTGCTCTGCCCCAGAGGGATGTTGCTGCTCCATACACCGAAGGAATGAAGGCAGAGGCGGAAAAGGCAGAAAGAGAAGACGAGCCCAACGGCTGCAAACGCACACACATGCACACACACTCCTGTCGAAGCAGTGATATGAGGGCCGCGTACATTTACCTGCAGAGTGAGACTCACCATGTTTGCTGGACTCACAGGAAGTTCATTTTACATTTTAACACCAAGTTCTCTCCTCAGATTCATAAAAAACAAAGTAAATACATGAGGCAGGACTTATTAACTAGTTTCATTTACATGTAGCATTTTTGATCCGATCAAATGTCCATTCAGAATAAAAATGCATCATGCACATTAGCTCAGCAGCGTAAAACCAGCCTGACTGTAAGTCTGGGCAGATGAGCTGGCAGCAGCTTCACGTAGGCGTTTCATTTTTAATCTGGATGCAGAGGTGAACATCTGCTGCATCTAGGATGTGCTGCCAGAAAAGTCTCTACCAGATTTTCCTTAGACAGGTGCACATGTGGTCAAACCTTAGGTTTAATGCTCCAGTTTTACATGCACAAACTTGCACAAGATCATGGTATTTCGAGCCCTAGACACCATATTTTTTTATATATTCATGGGAGCAACATTAAAAGACTCGGCTTACTTAAAATCCATATTTAATGTCAACACAGTAAAAACAGTATGAATCTTTGTCAGCCTGCAAAGTGAGCGGGGCACCATCTTGCATCTGGAGGAGCTTTTCTTTGTCTTCTGATGTAGGAGAGTCCTCTTCATCAGGGTGGAGCGTGAAAAACTAAACCAGGTTTGAACCAGTAGGTGCGCTTTAAGCCATTTTTTACACTGAATTTTGTTTTTTTTAAAAGTTTGATTTTTAACGTGTTTTTTTTTTATATATAAATGTCTATTTTAAGAGCAGCATTTGTGGCAACACAACCATAAAATGTTGTTAGCAGCTCAAAATTTTAGTGGCCTCTACCCCTTTAACACATAGTTGTATATATGTACAAATGCACATTTTAAATGTAGCTGCTGATTTTTTTTAACATTCCACCACCTTTCTGAGGTCCAAAACTTTGAGAAAAGCCTATAAATAACCTACGGAGGCCATTACAACGAAAGAAGTGAGGGCCAGACAAAATGTCCTCTAAATTTACCATTTACTTCAAAGGTTGCAAGCCTTGGGCCCCGTGGTCCTCATGACAAACAAACACACACTGAACATGCACACACACACACACACACAAACACACCGCTACAGTAAAGTTGCAGATATGATCCAGCTGTATGGACTTCTCAACGGGACGATCATTTTCCACGTCGGCCCAACAGAGACAGCATTGTGTTGCTGTCATGCTCCCTCCTCCTACAGCTATGTGAGATAAGTGGAGGTGGGAGGGGGGTTCGGCCTTGGACTGGCTCATTTGGCTGCTGGAGTTCAGTCGGACAAAGTCAGATTGCAGCGATACTGATCACACCGGCTCTGATTGGAGGTTTGGGTCGGGGAGGAAGATGAATATGGGTTTTTCAGTCCGACTGTGGCCCACTGACCTCCTCTCAACCCCCCACACTCATATCGATACGATCATAAATATGACAACATATGTTGTCATAACTTTGTATTCATGTTTAATAGGAAATTACAGCCACACTAAATGTATAGATGTATGTTCCATCTGCAGGTTCAGCTCAGGTCAAATGAAGCTGCGTGAACAGACGGAGCGTTTTATCCAAACATATGACGAATGAACGAGAATTAACCCCAGAAAGAAATTTAATGTTAGACAACATCCCGAATGTTCAAACAAAGCACATCTGGAACTACTGAAGCAGGACCTGAAATGTGAAGCTTGAAGAGAAGCTGTGTAGGCGACAGTCAAGTATGAGGATATTTGGGATGTTCAGAGCAGACCTGGGATTTATCCTGCACAGCTGGAGGTGAGGTTCTGGAAGAGGAACGTTGGTCAAATAGGTGTTAGCAGCTGATTTCATTTCATTCCTGGGAATACTTTCTGGAAGTTTATTAAGTTTTCCACTTGCTTCTTTAAATCTGACTGATGGAAACCTGACAAGGTTTTCTGCAGGTTTTCGTCCACACTGTCAGCAGAAACAGTTTTCCTCAGCTGTTCGAGACTTTTCATGGATTCGTTTTATGACTTGGAATAATGGGAATCCTGGAATAATGAAGTTCAGTTTTATTCACACAGCACCCGAGGAAACATCTCACCCCTGATTCCCTCTGAGCAGATCTCAGAGGAAGAAACCTCCTACAGGGCCAGATACAGCGCTGCTGGTTCCAGTCCAGATATGGTTCAACCAGAAACTTTCCAGCAGTGGTGCATCCGACTGCACCGGTTCTGAACCAGGGGATGGGGATGGATGGGTGCAGTGGGTTGACCTTTTCTGAACGCAGCACGCCCCTGGGTTGGCCTGATTGTGTTGCTGGGAAATGAAGGCACACAAGAAGTCCACTTAAACCCAGTTGGGGGGGACAGCTGTGTTCTATGTGGACGCTGCAAGCTGCCGCTGCCTCCTTTGTCCCCCTAATCCTCACAATCACACTCAGAGCAGGGGCTGCAGCCTCGAAACACCGGCTCTTGGGGAGAAATCAAATTCCGGGCCAGCTTCTACGAGCTTTCATTGCACCACGACACAAAGATCAGAGACGCTCCGAGGAGAGGCACTTAAAAACAACTGGCTGAGGAAAGAGGGACCTGCTGAAGTTCAAGCTGAGCATCAGAATGAGGAAGAAAGAGGATTTCAGGGACTTTGAACGTGGCATGATTGCTGGTCTGAGTATTTACTGTGATTTGCACCCACAACCATCTCCAGGGTTTCCAGAGATGGTCTGAAGAAGAGAAAACATCCAGAGCAGCAGTTGTCTGGACCAGGATGCAGCAGAAGACACACCGGGTGCCTCCTGCCAGCTAAGAACAGGAAACTGAGGCTACAATTCACACACACTCACCAACACTGGACAATAGAAGATGGAGAAACGTTGCTGGTCTGACGAGTCTCCATTTCAGCTCCACATTCAGATGCTCGACTCAGAATCTGCTGGAAACATCATGAAAACATGGCTCCATCCTGCCTTGGATCAACGCTTCAGGCTGCTGCTGGTGTAATGGTGGGGGGAGATTTTCTTGGTCCACTTTGGGCCCCTTAGTACCAACGTGGCCTGGTTTAACCAGCACAGCCTACCTGAGTATTGTTGCTGACCATGTCCATCCCTTTATGACCACAGTGGAGCATCTTCTGATGCTACTTCCAGCAGGATAATGCACCATGTCACAAAGCTCAGATCATCTCCACCTGCTTTCTAGAACATGACGATGAGTTCACTGGACTCCAACGGCCTCCACAGCCACCAGATCTCAGTCCAGTAGAGCAGCTTTGGGATGTGGTGGAACGGGAGATTCTCATCATGGATGCAGCCGACAAACCTGCAGCAACTGTGTGATGCTGTCATGTTGATATGGAGAAAACCTCTGAGGAAGGTTTCCACCACCTGCTTCATCTATCACACCAGGATTAAAAAGGTCCGACCAGGTTCTAGAAGGTGGACCTGATGAAGAGGACGACCCGGTACTAGAAGATGGACCCGATGAAGAGGACGACCTGGTGCTAGAAGGTGGACCAGATGAAGAGGACGACCTGGTACTAGAAGATGGACCCGATGAAGAGGACGACCCGGTACTAGAAGATGGACCTGATGAAGAGGACCACCCGGTGCTAGAAGGTGGACCAGATGAAGAGGACGACCCGGTGCTCGAAGATGGACCCGATGAAGAGGACGACCCGGTGCTAGAAGGTGGACCAGATGAAGAGGACGACCCGGTACTAGGAGGTGGTCCTGATGAAGAGGACGACCCGGTGCTAGAAGGTGGTCCTGATGAAGAGGACGACCCGGTACTAGAAGGTGGTCCTGATGAAGAGGACGACCCGGTAGTAGAAGGTGGTACTGATGAAGAGGACGACCCGGCGCTAGAAGATGGTCCTGATGAAGAGGACGACCCGGTGCTAGAAGATGGTCCTGATGAAGAGGACGACCCGGTGCTAGAAGTCGGACCCGATGAAGAGGACGACCCGGTGCTAGAAGGTGGACCCGATGAAGAGGACGACCCGGTGCTAGAAGGTGGACCTGATGAAGAGGACGACCCGGTACTAGAAGATGGACCAGATGAAGAGGACGACCTGGTGCTAGAAGGTGGACCAGATGAAGAGGACGACCTGGTATTAGAAGATGGACCCGATGAAGAGGACGACCCGGTGCTAGAAGATGGACCCGATGAAGAGGACCACCCGGTGCTAGAAGGTGGACCAGATGAAGAGGACGACCCGGTGCTAGAAGATGGACCCGATGAAGAGGACGACCCGGTGCTAGAAGGTGGACCAGATGAAGAGGACGACCCGGTACTAGAAGGTGGTCCAGATGAAGAGGACGACCCGGTAGTAGAAGGTGGTACTGATGAAGAGGACGACCCGGTGCTAGAAGATGGTCCTGATGAAGAGGACGACCCGGTGCTAGAAGATGGTCCTGATGAAGAGGACGACCCGGTGCTAGAAGTCGGACCCGATGAAGAGGACGACCCGGTACTAGAAGGTGGACCCGATGAAGAGGACGACCCGGTGCTAGAAGGTGGACCCGATGAAGAGGACGACCCGGTGCTAGAAGGTGGACCCGATGAAGAGGACGACCCAGTGCTAGAAGGTGGACCCGATGAAGAGGACGACCCGGTGCTAGAAGGTGGACCCGATGAAGAGGACGACCCGGTACTAGAAGGTGGACCCGATGAAGAGGACGACCCGGTGCTAGAAGGTGGACCCGATGAAGAGGACGACCCGGTGCTAGAAGATGGACCCGATGAAGAGGACCACCCGGTGCTAGAAGGTGGACCCGATGAAGAGGACGACCCGGTGCTAGAAGATGGACCCGATGAAGAGGACGACCCGGTGCTAGAAGGTGGACCAGATGAAGAGGACGACCCGGTACTAGAAGGTGGTCCTGATGAAGAGGACGACCCGGTGCTAGAAGGTGGTCCTGATGAAGAGGACGACCCGGTACTAGAAGGTGGTCCTGATGAAGAGGACGACCCGGTAGTAGAAGGTGGTACTGATGAAGAGGACGACCCGGTGCTAGAAGATGGTCCTGATGAAGAGGACGACCCGGTGCTAGAAGATGGTCCTGATGAAGAGGACGACCCGGTGCTAGAAGTCGGACCCGATGAAGAGGACGACCCGGTACTAGAAGGTGGACCCGATGAAGAGGACGACCCGGTGCTAGAAGGTGGACCCGATGAAGAGGACGACCCGGTGCTAGAAGGTGGACCCGATGAAGAGGACGACCCGGTACTAGAAGATGGACCCGATGAAGAGGACGACCTGGTGCTAGAAGGTGGAGCTGGTAATGACGGTAAATTTAGGAAAAGAAAAACTTCACCTGAAACTGACATAAATGAGCCGAATTATGTTTAAAGGGTGACCAGAACCAGAACCAGCTGTAGCAGTGGACTGAGTGAGTCTCCTGTGGGGTCTTGTAGGCCGGCTACAGCGGCTACGTCAGTCTGGACCGCCCCGGCTGGACCTGGACTCTGCAGTCAGCTGCTCATCTATCCAGTAGGGGATTGTGGGTAAATCTGTCCCCCAGCAGCCTCTGGAGGAATCCTGTCCAGCCTGTTTGTGTGCCCAGGCTGCAGGCAGGTGGAGGAGCAGCACCTCCTCCCTCATAATGGAAGCTGTGTATTAGCTCTGACAGTATCATTTATGGGTGAGCTGCGCTGCGCCGGCCGGCCGTGGGATGCTATCGTTTAAAAGCAATATGGAGAGGAATTATTTATGAGGGCATGGTCCATGCACACACACACACATACACACCC
Organism: Melanotaenia boesemani; assembly: GCF_017639745.1. Lineage (NCBI taxonomy): Eukaryota > Metazoa > Chordata > Actinopteri > Atheriniformes > Melanotaeniidae > Melanotaenia > Melanotaenia boesemani. Next base: position 494,565 of record NC_055695.1, on the reverse strand, counting down.
ACACACCCACACATACACACACAGTCCGCTCTGCAGGGCTGCACAGTGAAGGGCAGCAATAGACCTGAGTTCAGAGTGAAAATGTGTGTGTGAGGCTCTTGATCATCCTACTGCCAGGCTGTCAACAAACGCTCCACCTGCACTCACACCTGGTCTGCAGGGACAAATAGGGTGGGACTTCGTCCTGCCAGACCGTGGACAATCAGAAAACAGAATTTCTGCTAACATACATTTTCATACATCTTCATAACTACAGAGATGAGTTCAGTTGTTCCTGCTTGTTGCGTCCACATGAAACCGGGTCCAGAGTAAATTAATCTGCAACGCCACTGGTGATGACACCATTATCCTACACAAATCCCGTCTACACAAGCTTATACTTACGCTCCAGGAATTCTTTCTGTTTCTGGTGTATTTCTGTGGCAAGGTTATGGCGCCTCTTACAGGCCCAGCAGATGTACTGCGACGTTTTCAGTGCTCTCGTGAGGAAAATGTTTGATTTGCAATAACTTGGCTAAAAAGCTGCCATAATGATATTTTTTGCAATAGACAAAATTTGATGCTGCTGTAAGTTCCACTCTCAAAGTTCATTAAACTTTATAGGTTATACTTTTTGCATGACATTATAATGTTAGCTAAAACAACGCTAATTTTAATGTTAGGTTTTAGGAGCTCTCTGTGTGGTCCTTGTGGTCGTCCTGTAGGTGGCAGCAAAGATGCACCCTGTTTCTCCTGCTCAGGGTGTCCTGCAGAGCTCCTGTTTGTCCACCATTTCTCCCCTCGCTGCCTTCAGCCATTGCAACGGCAACTCCATGTGCTCTATAGCTGCAGCCATTAGCATCAACTTGGTGGATCAAGGACAGTAAGAGCTCATTTGATTGGCTGTTGAAACACAGAGCATAAATGCTCAGCAGTGATTGAAGCTCAGGTAGTTGTTGCAATGTTGTGCAGGCTAATGTTGACCAGGCTAATGTTGTGCAGGCTAATGTTGGTGCAGGCTAATGTTGTGCAGGCTAATGTTGACCAGGCTAATGTTGTGCAGGCTAATGTTGGTGCAGGCTAATGTTGTGCAGGCTAATGTTGAGCAGGCTAATGTTGAGCAGGCTAATGTTGTGCAGGCTAATGTTGACCAGGCTAATGTTGTGCAGGCTAATGTTGGTGCAGGCTAATGTTGTGCAGGCTAATGTTGAGCAGGCTAATGTTGTGCAGGCTAATGTTGAGCAGGCTAATGTTGTGCAGGCTAATGTTGAGCAGGCTAATGTTGTGCAGGCTAATGTTGAGCGGGCTAATGTTGAGTGGGCTAATGTTGAGCGGGCTAATGTTGAGCGGGCTAATGTTGTGCGGGCTAATGTTGAGCAGGCTAATGTTGAGCAGGCTAATGTTGTGCGGGCTAATGTTGAGCAGGCTAATGTTGTGCAGGCTAATGTTGAGCAGGCTAATGTTGTGCGGGCTAATGTTGAGCAGGCTAATGTTGTGCATGCTAATGTTGAGCAGGCTAATGTCACCATGCAGGTTAGTGTCCATACATTGTGGAAAATGTATGGATGTTGCTGGGATTTTGAGTAGCGGTCATTCTACACATGATGCTCCCGATTGTAGTTTGGTGTTCCTGAACACAACAGAGGAAATATTCCTGGAATGTTCCTATGAGGATCTCAGGTAGAACAATTGGACCAGAACATCCAAAAAGATTTTATTCAGAACTGAAGATTAATACAAAAAATTGTTTATATTTTAAGGTTTGTTCTAACATTCAAAATCTTCAGGAAACTCTTCAGCAAGATTCTCTGAAATGTTTAACCCCTCTTACTCACGGCTGGTTACACAGATGGAAATAAAACCTCTGCCTTGATCCAATAAGAATCCCATGTGGATCTGTCCATCAATATGAGTCGATATATCAGCTGAGTTAACGCAATCACTTCCATTTAGATTAAATCTTTTCTTCCTGATCAATCAGACATTTAAAGAAAAACCAAAAACAGACTATACCACATTTTCCCATCAAGGAAAAGAAAACTGGAAGAATAATTTTTTTCATCCAGACTCACCTGAAGCTCCCGAAGGAAACAATGAAAACCATCTTCTTTCACAGAGTCCATCGTCTGGATGGAAGGAAACCTGGGTCCAGCAGACCAAGACCCATTGTAGTCAAGGTTGTCAGTTTCAACCAGAAGGAGCAGGTGAAGAACCAGGGCCGCGAACAAAAGGGGACGAACTTCGGAGTAAATAATCAATATCTAAGAAAGATCCTGGATCGGTGAAGAGTCCTGTTTCCCATCAGGAGGAAATCCATTGCGGAAGGCGCTTGCGCTGCCATGGTTGTGGATAAATGATTTATTAATGGACAGCTGTACCACGACCCGGACATCACTTCGTGGCTCTGCTGATGTGTTGGTATGAGCTTTAATCTTCATGCATCGTGTCGTCCATGCATCATGGATCGTGTCAATGCATAAAACTCCCATGAAGATCATGTAGTTAACAGTAAATCCGCTGCCGTCTCCACTACACGGCTCTCACCACTGATGTGTTTTTAATTTGTTTCCTTCATCACTCTTTTCACTTCTCACACTTCTTCTCTCCGACCCTTTCACGGTTAAAGGTAACCCGCCATCATTATATTAATATGAACCGCGGCACACACACACTCGAACATCAGGCCCAGCTTGCTGACACACATCAGCACTTTGCACAATTCACACAAACACACACACATAATGTATGAGGGAACAGTACACACACTCATGCAGACATTTAATACACAGGTCAATGTCACACACTCAGCTGGCAGACACACATGCAAGCAGAGAAGCAGTGGGACGCACACACACGCTTCAGAAACATGCATGTAGTCTCATTTCTGTGGTCGGATCATGAACACACTGAGGTTTGTCACTTGGAATATGTGTGTAGCTGGTACAAGGGAAAAGAGGTTAAAGATTCGGCTGCAGGAGATGAAGGCAGACATCATCCTCTTACAGGAAACTCTTTTATCAAACTCAACAATAGATCTTCCTCCAGCAGCCCAGTTTCCACATGTGTACTCAGCTTGTTATAATTCTAGGCAAAGAGGAGTAGTAACTCTTATTAATAGAAGGTTAAACTCTGACATTGATAACACAATCACAGATCCAGAAGGCAGATTTATAATAGTTACATTATCTACTCACAATGTTCTCTATTACAAATATATCTGGTCCACATGTTGATGACTCTTCTTCTTTCCCTCCCTCTTCACCTCTGTGGTCACACAGATAACACACTAATTATAGGAAGTGACTTTAACACTATGTTGGACAAACACAGAACCACAGGAAGTCATGGAGTCTGGAAATCCTCAGAAACTGTTTAACATGAAGGATTTTGGTCTCTGTGATGCTTGGCGCTCTCACCATCCCACACTAAGAGAATACACCTTCTTCTCTTCAGTTCACCATTCCTATTCTAGATTAGATTTATTTCTTAACTAGCAGCTCGCTGATGAATGACATGTCAGAAATCAAGATCCATCCTATTAGCATTAGTGATCACGCACCAGTATCATTCACTCTGAGAAGTAAGAGCAATAAACCAGCAACTAGAAACTGGAGATTTAATACGTCATTACTTAAAGATCCTGAGTTTATCAGCTACTTTAAAAGAGAATGGTCCTTATATCTAGAAAATAACGACTTGCCAGAAACTTCAGCGTGTCTGGTTTTCTCCTTGTTTGTTTTTAACTGATTAGCCAGGAACCTTCCAGATTTGTTTCCATGTTCAACGTTCTCCAAGCGAAGTCTTTGCACCAAGAATTGTGTTTTTTTTTTATCTATTATTTCATTAAGTTCAAGTTTAGCTTTCCTTATATGGTTCAGTCACACTCGTCTATGAACCTCCTCTTCCTCATCCTCTGCATGCTGACTCAGCACTGAGGTGTCCAGTGTGTTTATACACTAAGAGATGCTTTGGTTCAGGTGTGTGTGTTTCTGGTTCTTTGGTTGTTGCTGTGATACATGTTGTTGTTGTTGTTTTGGTTATTTTTTAGAAACTCCTGATGATTGTCTGCTTAGTTTACCTGTAAAAGCTGTAGGAAATTCTCTGCTGTGTTTCTGTACAGGTGTAGCTGCTTGTCTGCTGTTAGGTTGGACTGAAGCTCGTTGCTTCTGTCTGCTGGATCTTTGCCTCCTTTTTCTTTTTTCTATTCTTCTTTTTTACTTCTCTTTATTATTATTCTCATAATAATTTTCTCCTTGGAGACATTAAATCAGGACATAGTGGAAACCTTCCTCTTGTTTAGAGTCTCAGACCAAATGTTTTTACTAGTTAATTATACTAACCAGGTTAAGTCAGTCTGATTTTGGATATGCATATTTTCCCCATCTGAATGTAATCTGAATCCATTAGAAAATAGAAAGTATTCCACATTTCTCTGACAGAGCCAACACCCACTCTATGGAACGTGATCACATGTGTGACAATGGGATAACTGGTAGGTAAACAGGAAAAATGAGAGGTCAAATTTCAGATCTGAAACCAATTCAGCCAAAAGTCATCATGAAAGCCGGATACGAGCTGTGGACTCCAGCTCGTCTCAGACGGGAAGACTGGACACGCACGTGTCCTCACAATTCTGCATCAACAGAAAGACAGTCTTTTCTGGGTAAGAACCTCAGATCAGTTCCAAGATCAACCAGAACCAACACCAGACCAGAACCAGGTTCTGTTCAGATCAAGTTTCAGACGGGGCAAAAAGACCGACTCCCCCTTAATGAAGGCGGGCAGGAGGAAGGAGGTGCACGGAAGAGGAATAGGAGGAGGAAGAGGAGTTCAACTCATGCACCAGAAAACAAAGTGAAGCTGCCGTCACTGTGAGTTATTCTGCAGGTCAGGAGGGAGCAGCAGAGCTACAGTCCCACAAATTATCTCCTCCTCCCTCTGCAGTGAGAGGAGGAGGCTACGGGGCAGGAATACACCCCCACGCCTGTCACCTCAGCTCAGGACCAGCCCACAACGTCGAAATATCAACCCCACCACCCACCCAAACGCATTGCTGAATCACCCGAAGGAGGTGGAGTTGTGAGGAAATGTGAGGGGAGAAGAAGAGTGAGGATGAAGAGGAGCTCAGGAAGAAGAGTTGGTAGCTGCAGAGGAGGAAACACAAAGATCCATAAACCATAAAAAGTGCTGCAGTGGAGCAAAACCAGGCTCTCCATCCTGGAGGTGCTCCCAAACAGACACACAAGTTTCTCCATAACAACAACATGTCTCGTGTCAGGTGATTCTGGGGTCCTGCAGCCCTCAGGTGCAGAACTGAAAGATGACTGAGTGCCTCTAGGTGGCAGTAGAGGTCCAAACATGGCTGCAGCCCCACGGTGAAGAACCATTGCTCTAACTCGTAACTTCTAACTGCCATGGAGAGTCTTTTCTCCTGCTCAGGTTTCATGACATCACAGGTATCTGATTGGCCGTGGTACTTGCTACCATTTATCCACCTAAGCAGGTTGGCTGCTTCCATCTGAAACCAAGATGTTTCCGGACTCCTGTGTGTCGTCGTCACTGGAGCTGAAGGAGGCCTCTGTGTGTGCACTGACCTTGAGGCTAGTCGAGAGCTGGGTTTGTTTGTCTACGTGCATGACGTGTGTGCACGGTGTGGCAGACATCCTCCTGCCGCTGCAACATCTGTTTCACGTCTCCAGGAGGACGACAGGAAAACAGGCTCAATATCAGTGTGTTTAGCACGTGCAGCAATGCTCACAACATTTTTTACAAGTCCAAGTCAAGTCTCAAGTCTTAGACCTGAAGTCCAGTACATACGGCATGAGAGTGGATTTTCTGTTCATACAGGAGTGTCTTCATCTCCTCTTCCACCTTCCACCGCCTCAGAAAACTCCACCGCCACAGCGAGGAGGAGACGAGTGGTTGGATCTCTGGATGAACTCTCTCCTCAGTCCGGCGGCCATTGTTTCAGAGCTGCTGTTTTACTATTATTATCATCTCACACTATCTGTCTGTCTGTCTGTCTGTCCGATCGATGGACGGACGGACGATCTATCTATCTATCTATCTATCTATCTATCTATCTATCTATCTATCTATCTATCTATCTATCTATCTATCTATCTATCTATCTATCTATCTATCTATCTATCTATCCATCCATCCATCCATCCATCCATCCATCCATCCATCCATCTAGAGCAAGGAGAAAAGGTGGGGGCAACAAGTTATGCAAATGGATGTTAATTAGGTAAAAAGTGAATGAAGCCTGGAGCAGGAGTGTGGGAATGAGGAGGCAGCTGCACTCTTCCTCATGATGGAGGGAGCAGAGGAGGAGGAGAGCAGAGTGGCAATTGACATGTTAATGAGGAAGAGGAGGAGATGAGGAGATGTTTTTTTTTCTAATTTCTTGTTTGTTTGTGGATGGGGGGCATATTTCATGGATGTGGGGGAGGAAGGGGTCTGCATGCTGTTAGGCCACACAAAAGGATGATGAAGGAGGAGGATTAACCCTGAAAACTCAACCAGATCCCGTCCAGGAGGTTTACAATCCAGCCACTAAATGTAGTTTTATTCAGAGACACTATCTAGTAAATCCACAATGATCCATGATAACAGCATTATTTATCACATTTCACCATAAAAACATCACCATCACTACTATGTTGCTAAGAGACCTCTATTTAGACCTGGACATGATGATGAAGCCACTTCCTGTCAGACTTTCCACCAATCAGAGAGCTTAGATTGACGGGAACGTCCAATCAGGAGCAGCCAAAGATCAACCAGTGAGCAGAAAGTTCTATGTGTGTGTGAAAAGAAGAAAAATAATGCTCCTCTATGGCTGGAATAAAGCCAAGAAGACGTTTCTGATGCACGGTGGCGCCACAAAGCAGCTGAGCTGGAGTTGGTTTAGTGAGGATAGCAGGTAAATAGTAGCAGGAATAACTGGAAATGAGGAAAAAGTGGAAACAGGGAAACAGAATGAGGTGCAGACAAGAAAAGGTTTGCTTGCTCATTGTTGAGCTTCCTAACACTTTAAGGCTTGAAAGGACAGACCTGTATGAAAATTGCTCAAACCTCAAAAAGGGTCTTGAACATAAAAAGAAAAATGGTGACAGATCAGGAAAGAGTCACCAAACAGTTTGGGAAGGTGAACGTCCGTAAAGCCACTGGCCCTGATTTCATCTGTTTAGCATCTTATTTTAACCTCGCTGAGCAGATTTTATTGTTGCTTTTGATTTTTAACTAACACAGTTCAACAGGTTTTAGTGAATGGCCACATGTGTGACATCCCGGGCAGGCAGTGTTCCCTCGCCTCTGCTGTACACGGACACCTGGCGAGCCGGCCAGGAGGGAAGCTAGCCGCTCACTTTCTCACATGTTCCATTATCTCTGCTTCAAGGTTTCAGGCAGAGCTCTGTCTGATTTTGTCCCATCACGTGGAGACAAAAACTAATGATAACTGACTTCAGGAAAAAACCTTCAAAACATGATGTCAATATAATGAATGGAGAAAAGATCGAAACTATGGACACCTCCAGATACTTGAGCACAATACTGGATTCCAAAATCAAATTTTATAAAATCACTGAGGCTGCTGCAAAAAAAGGTAAAAGTGTATTTACCTGCTGTAGAATTTGAATTCTTCTAATGTATCTAAATCCATTTTATGTGTCTTGTATTAAGATTCGTATAACTTTTCTTAAAAGTGTTGATCGTACGGTGAAGAAACAGCTGGACTGGCAGCTGCTCCAGAAAGCAAACAGCATTACTGGTCTTCATGTCCTGAAACAGAGGACGGCCTTCGTCCCTCCAGGAGGCGCCATCTCGCTCCAAGAAGGTAAATACCGATACGCTAATTCTGGTATTCCTTTTTTAAATGCTACTGACAGAGCTTAGCGGGAGGAGTCAATCTATTTTATCTATTTATTTCTACTGCTGCACCTGATGTTCTATCCTGAAAACTTCCGTGGGGAAGGTACAATGAAAACTGGTTTATACTGGGATTAAAAGCTTCAACATGTGGAGTTTTCAGGGATAATGACACACTGCAGAATGGACTACATTACCCATGATCCTCACCAGCTGCTCTGATTTTAACATTCGACCCAAACGGGTCAGCAACTGCTCAGTCGTGCCCGTACCAGACCGTCCAGTCGGCACCCCCCACCTCATCTTTCATCGTTTACCAGCTGTCACCTCAGAAATAATTCCTGCTGCGTTCTGCATCCTAGCAGAACCTCTGGGGACGGGTCGAGGTGTAAAGTTACAGCAGAACCAGAACCGCTCCAACTCTGAACACTCAAATCCTTCAAATTCACTCTGGAACCTTTGACATAATCCCACCAGCTGAAGGGCATTTACACAATTTCTAAACCTGTCTTATTAAGATGGAAGCACAGAACTCCGAGGTGGAATGCCACAGGACCAGAAAGAATGTAAACAAACATCAGCTGTGAAGACGAGAAAGGCCATTGTGGTTGTCAGGACCGCTCGAATGCCCCTCCTCCTCCTCCATGTGACCACAGCTGAGGGTTGAATTATTCAGTCTGGAATGCAATGACTAGGAAGCCTGCTCAGGTTTAACCTGACCCAGAACCTGGCCTGAAACGTGGTCCGGAACATGGTCCAGAGCTTGGCCCGGAACCTTGGCTGGAATTTGGTCCGGAACCTGGTTGTATTGGTTCAGGTCCGGTTGAAGCAGCTTAGCATGTGCAGAGACAGAACCCGGTGAGGACATTTTAGAGGACACGAACCTGCAGAGCTTTAGGCTGACAGCATTTTTGACAGTATTAGCGTCTAACCCCCCCGCCTCCCCCCTCCCCCACTGCACCCTTGAAATCCTGTGGTGACCCAGAGATAGAAAACGGGTCGGCCAAATGAATTGCTCGGGTGGCAGATCCATGCGGTCCATTACGGTGAGGAGATGCCGTACCTGTGCTGAGTCAGCAGTCCGCTCAGTCCATCCGTCTAATGGACGGCAGAGGAATTTAATTAGCAGGAAGCTGCAGACGGGGGAGGGGGGCACTGAGCGGTCAACCCCTGCTGTCATCCTCTGGAAACCCCGTCCATCAGCAGGATGATCTGAGCTCTGATCATCAGAGGCTCATTTGTTCTGGTGTTAACCGTTGTGGTCACATGATCCGGTTGGAGGGCGTTTTCTCACACCTGATGTTCAGAGGACTCACAGGTGGTTCTGAGCTACATCTGGGTCCATTTAAAGTTCTGAAATCCTGCAGGACTGAGATGTCAGTTCTGGTCGGGAAAGCTGTGGTTCTGTAATCAACTCATAAGGAAATGTTTCAGAACCAAGTCAGATCCCCACATCAAATCAAACCCAACAGGAGACTTCATTTTCGCACATGGATCGGCCACCACAGAGTCCAGACCTGAACCCCATGGAGGGTCTCTGGGATGTGCTGGAGAGGCTTTGCTCAGTGGTCGGACTCTCCATCATCAGTACCAGATCTTGGAGAAAAATTAATGCAACTCTGGATGGAAATAAATCTGGTGACGTTGCAGAAGCTTCTAGAGACGATGATGCACAGAGAGAATCAGAGATAAAGGAGGTCCAACCAGATGTTAGCGGGTCTGACCTTTTATGGTTTGGTGGTGACTGTTGGCCAGGCATGTGTCCATACGCCGCCTTGTTATGTAGCTGGTCACCATTGTCCAGAGTCCTGGTCCAGATAAGGGATGTCACAATTCTAAATTTTCTTGGGTTCTTGATTATTGTAAGAAAAATAATCAGAATATTACAATTATCATAATTTCCCTGCAAGGGATTAATAAAGTATTTCTGATTCTGATTCTGATTATTATGTGTTAATTTCAAAACACTATAATGTGAGAAACCTCATGAACACTTTGAGCGCCACCTAGATGGCCACCAAAGACTTGCAGTTATGCACCTAACGGCTGCAACCTGATTAAATAATTGTAGTTTAATAAATGGAGGTAATGAGACAGAGCTTAGAGCCCGGGTGGAGTGCTAGCTAGCGCCGTCCAGTGTGAGTTAACGCCAGTGTTGCCAGACTGAGTGGTTTTCCGCCAATTGGGATACTTTTCATCACACAAGGCAGGAAAAAATGCAGTGGGTGGGTGGATGAAATTAGAGCTGCTTTTGCCCAGATGTGGCGGGTTTTTAATAACACTGCCTGAGCCTGAGCAGAAACGGGCTGATGTCCGCTACTTTCAGACCTCCGCGGCAGATCTGATCCAGCTATTAGCCAGCTGACCAGCTTCCAGTGACTGTAAATAGTTCTAGATGTTCCCAACATTGTTCCACATAACGGAAAGACTGAAGCTGATTCTGCTGTAAGCTGATTTATTTTCTAGCATGATCATATTTGACAGATTTTTTTAACTGTTGCCTGTTTTTTCTAAGGCATTGCTTGGTAATTTAAAACATTTTAATGTTTTTTTGTGTTTGGAATCTATGATGATTAAGCTGCTCTGTGCTGTTCAGCCAAGTGTTTTAGCTCCGTCTAGAAAGAGCTGCCAGCACCCCTAGCAACAGTGTGTTATACATAGCAACGGTGTGTTTTGAATGTTTGATTGATTTAAAAGAAAATATCAAATTATGTTACATATTAAATTGAAAAAGAAACAGCTACTATGGAGTTTGAAAAGGAGCAGGATGAAGTATCTATTTATTTATTATTTATTTAGTCCCTTTTACAGTCATAATTTAATCTGCCGTAGAGTTGTTGCATTAATCTTTTGTCAGGTTTTAAAAAGGCAGAAAAAATAAATACAAAAATAAGAAAGTAGCAGTACACATTCATACTCATGTACACATCTGATTACGTACACATGTAAACATGTGTACACATACATACACATATGCATATCCACATACACTCAGAGACAAAGCTATTACATATATAAAGTCATATACATATTTAAATTTTATACCCACTTACATACCTGCATATGCACATACAGCACACTCATTCATGTATATAAACATACACCTTCATATACATTTGAATTTCTGCTTACTGAAACACGTGAATATACCCACACATACCTATACATTCATATTTATTTACAGATGAAGCTTTATGTACATATTTAACTTTATTTGTTAACATACGTTCTTTTTCTTTATACTTCTTAAATAACATTTCTTTGCATGATTTCTTAAACTGGGTAATGTTTGAACACTGCTTGAGTTCTTCTTGAAGATTATTACACAACTGTACACCATATCCTATAATGACCATCCTTTTCATAGTTGTTTGCATACTTGAAATATACAGATAATATCCACCTTCACCATTAAAACACATTTTTTGTATGTGGTCGGGTAGTAAATTGTTAGCTTTATACATTTTTATTGTTGTTTGCAACTTCACCATACCACATAATCTGAGTGTTTTTAACTTTTGTATGAGATTTGTATGTTCCCAATATCCAGCTTTGCAGACAACCCTTATTGCTTTTTTCTGTTGAGTGTATAGTGTAGCTTATTTGGATTATTTATAGTATGATAATATATAATTATCTACCATTTGTCTGTGGTCATTTGATGTAGTTATGAAGCTCTGGATACTTATAAATTTTTTCTATGACCTGTGTAATTATTTTACGGGTTTACACAATTGTCTGACAATTTCCTGATTTGGGCTGGTTTTTATTGGATTGGCCAGGTTTGAAGTTGTGATTGGTCTTGGTCAATCTCATCTAGCAACACTGGTTAACGCTCTTCAGCCTTAGCTAACACTCTCCAGTGTTAGTTAACACTCTTCAGTGTTGCACTGTCCAGTGTTAGCTAAAGTTGTCCAGTGTTAGCAATGCTATTGAGTGTTAGCTAATGCTATCCAGTGTTAGCTAACCGTGTCCAGTGTTGCACTGTCCAGTGTTAGCTAGCCCTCTCCAGTGTTAGCTAACCCTCTCCAATGTTAGTTAACGCTCTTCATTGTTAGCAGTGCTATCCAGTGTTAGCTAACCATGTCCAGTGTTGCTCTGTCCAGTGTTAGCTAACCCTCTCCAATGTTAGTTAACGCTCTTCATTGTTAGCAGTGCTATCCAGTGTTAGCTAACCATGTCCAGTGTTGCTCTGTCCAGTGTTAGCTAACCCTCTCCAATGTTAGTTAACGCTCTTCATTGTTAGCAGTGCTATCCAATGTTAGCTAACCATGTCCAGTGTTGCTCTGTCCAGTGTTAGCTAATGTTGTCCAGTGTTAGCTAAAGCTATCCAGTGTTAGCTAGTGTGCTCCAGTTTTATAATAAGACTAATACAGTGTCAATATGTGAAGGGCCCCGGGGCCCCTTTATACTGGAAAATTTGGGCCTCAACATCAACAAGATCCAGAACCCCTGCTATACAGACACCATGTTGCATTCAATGACACGTTTATTCAGTGGGACAGCTGGAAGAGCAGTGTGCTTCTTTACAGCAGATTTTTTTTTACTCTCATTGATTTTTCTGGTAAAACAAAAACACTGAAGAAAGGAAAAGAAATGATTAGGATGAAAAGATGTAATCAGTTCCCATCAGTCTCAATAAACATTCCCAGATTTAGAAGATAAATGATAAAAAATCTAAAAATCTATCTGAATTTTTTCAGATTTCAGGTTAAAATAAAACGTTGGCATTCTAACCAGGTTCTTCATCTCCTCCTTCCCAGCAGCCATACGGCGCTCTGGAGCATTCCTACTTCCACCATCTGTGGAGGTTTTCCCTGCAGATGTTCACAGATGCTTCATGTCTACACACATCCGGAGCATGTGTGTGTGCCTGGAAAAACTGTCTCCAAGCAGTTCGGGATAAAAATGGATCGAGGAAAGATGAATCCGGAGGTCAAAGGTTAAAAATTTAGTCGAGGAAAAAGACAGGTGAGCTCTGTAGGGAAAAAATCTGATCCGAACAGCCACATTCAGGAATTGTAGACGTTGCAGACAAACTTTCTGGATTAATCTCAGATTTTTTTGAACGCTGCTGGAAGGAAAACCAAGTCTGACTTAAAACTAAGTTTCCCATCATGCATCTGCAGATGCTGTTTCTCCTTTCAGGATTCAGATCTCTGTTTGGAAGTGAAAACTGAAGCAGAACTTTCCACAGGTTTTCTGATCCGGCCCCAGATCCTCCTGGTTCGGTTCACCTCTCTGAAAGACGGGTGAGTGTGGTCACTGCGTCACTGTGTGTACTTCAGGGACCACAGCAGAGTGTTTCTGCACTTGCTTAAATCGGCTCCACATGAAGCGTCTGTAAGAGGAGACGGGGCAGCATGGCTCAGTGGGTAGAGTGGTCGTCCTGTAGCCCAAGGGTTGCCGGTTTGATTCCGGCCTGGTCGAGCTCATGTCAAAGTGTCCCTGAGCAAGACACCGAACCCCAAATTGCTCCTGATGGGTCGTGGTTAGCACCTTGCATGGCAACTTCTGCCATCAGTGTGTGAATGAGTGAGTATGACGTACGTGTAAAGCTCTTTAAAAGTATAGACCTTTTACCATTTCAGACGAGCCGGGGCAGAACTGATCCATTTACACTAACCCAGGCATTGTTTTTATCCGATCAATAAACTGATTTATTCTGTAAAGTAACAGGATGATGTTGTTGTAAACTAGCACTGTTTAAATAAAGCTGGATTCACACATCACAAGAAAGCTGATCTGAACATGAAGCCTGTAAAACAGGATCCTGTTCCCCAGGAAAATTAATCAAAATTACAGGAAATTAATCTGAGATTTATTTGTAAACAAATGATTTATTAAATAAAACTTGAAAACAAATTAAATAAATGACATGTTTGTCTGCAACAATAACTGAAGGTCCTTCCTGGTGTTGCTGCACAGTCACAGTAATTAGCTCAGGAACAAAACTCCAAATCTGGTAAAGAGCTCAGGAGGGAACTAGGTCTCTCTCTCTCTCTCTCTCTCTCTCTCACACACGCACACACACACACAGGGTTGTGTACGGTGACTGGAGCATCGAACCGTCGGGATCGGTTTCTTTTACTCTGAATGCTCCCAGATGGTCAGAAGAATCTGACCCCAGAATTCCTGCTGGGAACTCCTGTTAATGAGTGGTTACATCATCAGCTGTGACGGTTTCGGATCTGTCCAGAACGCCGTAGTGACCCTTTCTGACCTCCACCCGGTCAGGAGAACACAGAACTGAAGTTTATGTTCACTTAACACCTGTTTGACTTTAACTGACGTAACACCTGAAATTATTTCCATAACTAGAAGCTCAAAGACAGATGGGTGGGTGGGTGGATGGATGGGTGGATGGATGGGTGGATGGATGGATAGATTGTATAACTCATTTATTAATTAATAATATTTTAAATAAACTAACTCTCTTCCCAGTCAGCGAGTGCCACGGTTTCTACAGCAACGCGACTGGTCCACAGGGATGGATTTAATGACCCGCCCGGGCCAGTTGGACCGGACTGCCTCCGAGCTCGGTCCAGGCCCCTTTTCAGGCCCGATCGGGCTACACCAGGACCGGGGACATCTCCTCCACCAATGGAGACATGAAACACTGAAGCCTCTCCATCGCGCTTCCCTTCTCCTCAAAATAAAACCACCAGGCAGCCAGAACCTCCAAACGCCACACACACACACGTGCATGCTCACAGGTGCACGCTCACACACACACAGCTCTCATTGGGCTTGGACAGGAAATGATTGTGATTAAATCTCAAGGATGCAGATCTTTCAAGAACGTTGGATTCAGGCTGAAACTGGGACCATTCAGGTCATCATGTTCCTGGTTGATCGGAATCAGAGTTCAGCCGGAAAACCGGGAAGAATTCTTTCTACAGCATTTTTTAAAAAGACCTGAAATTTTCTCTCCTCTGCAGGGTTTTCCCTGAAATCTGAGGAGATTCCTGTCAGTAATTTAAGCAGGTGAGAAGCTGAGGGAAACAGAAGGTTCCTGGAAAAGGTCCACCTTTTCACAGAAGCTACAAAGCTGCCACAAACAGAGGGCGCTCGCAACCAAGTGTTTTCAGTGTCTGTTAAACACCTCCAACGCAACGCCATCCATCAGTCTGTAAGAATCAGTCTGCAGGATTCAGTCTGCAGGAATCAGTCTGTAGGAATCAGTCTGCAGGGATCAGTCTCCAGGAATAATTCTGCAGGAATCAGTCTGCAAAAATCAGTCTGTAGGAATCAGTCTGCAGGAATCAGTCTGCAAGAATCAGTCTGTAGGAATCAGTCTGCAGGGATCAGTCTCCAGGAATAATTCTGCAGGAATCAGTCTGCAAAAATCAGTCTGTAGGAATCAGTTTGCAGGAGTCAGTCTGTAGGAATCAGTCTGTAAAGAAGTCTGTAGGAATCAGTCTGTAGGAATCAGTCTGCTGGAATCAGTCTGTAAGATTCAGTCTGTATGAATCAGTCTGTAAATCAGTCTGTAGGAATCAGTGTGCAATTCAGTCTGTAGGAATCAGTCTGTAGGAATCAGTCTGTAAGATTCAGTCTGTAAATCAGTCGGTAGGAATCAGTGTGCAATTCAGTCTGTAGGAATCAGTCTGTAGGAATCAGTTTGTAAAGAAGTCTGTAGGAATCAGTCTGCAGGGATCAGACTGTAGGAATCAGTCTGTAAGATTCAGTCTGTAGGAATCAGTCTGTAAATCAGTCTGCAGGAATCAGTCTGTAAATCAGTCTGTAGGAATCAGTCTGTAAATCAGTCTGTAGGACTCAGTCTACAGGATTCAGAATGTAAATAAATCTGTAGGAATCTTTGTGTAAATCAGTCAGGAAAACAATCTGTAGGAATCAGTCTGTAGGAATCAGTCTGTAAATCACTCTGTAGGAATTAATCTCTAGGATTCAGTCTGCAGGAATCAGTCTGCATGAATCAGTCTGTAGGAATCAGTCTGTAAAGCAGTCTGTAGGAATCAGTCTGTCAATCAGTCTGTAGGATTTCAGTCTGTAGGAATCAGTGTGCAATTCAGTCTGTAGGAATCAGTCTGTAGGAATCAGTTTGTAAAGAAGTCTGTAGGAATCAGTATGTAGGAATCAGTCTGCAGGGATCAGACTGTAGGAATCAGTCTGTAAGATTCAGTCTGTAGGAATCAGTCTGTAAATCAGTCTGTAGGAATCAGTGTGCAATTCAGTCTGTAGGAATCAGTCTGCAGGAATCAGTGTGTAAATCAGTCTGTAGGAATCAGTCTGTAAATCAGTCTGTAGGACTCAGTCTACAGGATTCAGAATGTAAATAAATCTGTAGGAATCTTTGTGTAAATCAGTCAGGAAAACAATCTGTAGGAATCAGTCTGCAGGAATCAGTCCGTAAACCAGTCTGCAAGAATCAGGTTGCAGGAATCAGTCTGCAGGAACCAGTCTGAAGGAATCAGTCTGTAAATCACTCTGTAGGAATTAATCTCTAGGATTCAGTCTGCAGGAATCAGTCTGTAGGAATCAGTCTGTAAAGCAGTCTGTAGGAATCAGTCTGCATGAATCAGTCTGCAGGAATCAGTCTGTAAAGAAGTCTGTAGGAATCAGTCTGTCAATCAGTCTGCAGGAATCAGTCTGTAAATCAGTCTGCAGAATTCAGTCTGTAAATCAGTCTGTAGGAATCAGTCTGTAAATCACTGTTGGAATCAATCTGTAAATCACTCTGTAGGAATAAGTCTGCTGGAATCAGTCTGTAGGAATCAGTCTGTAAATCAGTCTGCAGGATTCAGTCTGTAAATCAGTCTGCAAAAGGTGAATTACTCGTCTCCACGGTGACACCTGAGAGGTGGATTATCACCTACCTTCCTTACACCCATGTCTCTCTCTTACAGACACACACACTGCAGAAGCATCAGGACGGTGTGTTTAATGTTTGTTTACAGTGTTTACATTGATTCGACATGCTCTCACTTCTTCCCAGCTGATCACCACCATCATCATCATCATCATCATCATCATCACTCTCAGTTTACAGCTGAAACTCCATCACGCATGAGCACTTACCTGTGTGGACAAAGTAGGCCAGGTAGAGATCCAGCTCCTTGACGGAAACTCCGATGTGATGTGGCTGGACGCACAGGCTGGGGTTGGAGCACTGAGGAGACTTGACCAGCCGCTCCCCGTCCGTGCTCTCTAGAGGAATCCCTTTGAATAAAATCACCATGACCAGGTCCAGTCTCCAGACTTTGTCCGCCTGCCGCAGGCAGTCAATCCTCCTCATCTTGCCCTTCTGGTCAGGGTTGGACAGCACACAGCACGGCGGCTTCTTCCCCGTCACGGTCAGCACAAAGTCCTCCCTAAACTCGGGTCGGATGTCCTTGCGTAGCTTGGCCAGGAGGCGTGACGCCCACTTCTGTTTAACCTCTGGCTTCTCACTAAGCAGCTCATCCTTCACGGCACGCTCCTCCTCCTTGGACATGCGCTTTTCGTGCTTCTTGAAGTACTTCCTCTTACGAGCCTGCAGGTTAAACCATGTGTAGGCGAAGGCCCGGACGTGGGGCAGCAGGGCTTCGATGAAAGGATGGAATTCATCCTGCAGGGCAGAGACGAGAGACAGACTGAGACGAAGACATCAGAAAAACTACATCTACAATCACTGTCACACACAATTCAATGAGATTGTTCCTGACATCGTGCACACCGGTGATCCCGTTAGGCGCAATTTCAAAACAATCCATCCATCCATATGTCCATCCATCCATCCATCCACCCATCCGTCCATCCACCCATCCATCCGTCCATTCATCTTTTCATCCATCCGTCCATCCACCCGTCCGTCCATCCATCCATGGGACGTTATTACGTTTTAACCTGATTATTGTAAAAACGTGAAACGTTTTACGTTATAAGTTTATTGTAAAAACGTGAAACGTGTCATGTTGTAGGGTGATAAGTTTATTATAAGAACAAAGCCTGTACTGTATGCAGATGTTGTTACGACCTATATTGGAGGAAAATACATTTTATGGAAAATAGTCATCAAGCAGAAACATTTCAGTTCTTTTTGACAATGATTAATTGTTCTACTCTGGTTTATTGTTGTATACACGGAAATGTAGGACAGTTATGAGCAACACGGTAGGTCACCTGCCTGCGCACAGTGAGACGGTGTGTGTGTGTGTGTGTGTCTGAATTGCCACAGAGCCGGCATCCCCAACTTGGGACGTCTTTGCGCCAGTGTCCTGCAGGTTTTCAATATGTCCATACTGCAGCACACCTGACTCAATGGGTTGTTAAGAGGCTGGTGCAGACCTGGTTTATCATTGTATCCAAGACGTTTTTACAAAAACCTATCATATTATAACGTGATTTGGTCCCATTTATTTTTTTATTTTGGTGACAGCTCCGCGCTTCCATAAACCCGCGGAGAAACCGATGTGGCAAAAAGGATTTACAACGCAAAGTTAGAAGTAATAACGTGTCTATTAAAGCTACTGCAGGTTCATATAGACCTGTTACAACACCTTATGGTCGAAACTTTGCTTACAACCCTGTTTACATCATAGTTATTATAGACATCATTATCCTCCATCTCAAAGAACAACACAGGGTGCTGCTCCACCACCACCACCCTGAACAGACACACACCCATGTCTATCTACTTGTGTGTGTATATATATATATATATATATATATATATATATACTTTTAGATGAGTAAGATAAATATGATATAGTTAGGGAGTGAAGTTGTTTTGTTCATCGGTGTCTAAAGTTACTGATTGGTCAAGTGTTTCCTGGCCGGTTTGCTGAGTCTTTGCCCGTGGACTCTCGCTCTAAGTTTTTACAGCGACATGCGCTTCAGTACAAGAGATGCAGCTCACCGCGCAAAGCTGGATGCGGCTGGATTTATATGCCATGCCAAAATGGAGAAAGGGAAATAAAATAATCCAGCGAAGCCACTTAAGAGCATCGGAGGACGTTTCAAGAGAAGCTCGACGTGAAACAGCTGGGACCTGATCAGCCAGCTAACTGCATGCAGCAACGCTAATGCTTTATTCTGCTTTCTCTGGCCCAGCATGGACTCACACAGGTATGACTGATTTAAAGCATTTTTCAGAAAAAGCAATGAAGCACGAACCAACTGGGATCCACATGCAAAAGCACAGGAAGGCTCCAGGAGAGCGATCCATTAGCATGAAGCTAGCCTGCGTGGACATGATGAAAGCTCAGAAAAGCTCAGGAGACTTTTTCTCCTTTCAAGCTGACGAAAACATTGGATATTTCCACTCAGCTGGCGCTCCATTGTCCCTGATGAGCAGAAGTTCGTTTCCCGGGCAGATGATGGTGCAAGATGTGTGTGAATGCACACGATGTTCACTGCAATGCTAACCAACTCAACCTCACTGTGCAGCAGGTCGCTACTCACATCCCAATGGTTGCTCAGTCCTTCTCCGACCTGGCTGGATTCTCTGGCTTTTTTCAAGATCTCCAAAGAGAAGCTGCATGCTTGAACAAGTGGTGGCACTGAGACTCCACCAGCAAGCACAGTAGGACGGAATGTCCATAGCCAGGCGCTGGACAGCAGGTTTCAGCTCCAACAGGACCTGCTCCAGTCTTCTGAGCCCATCGGGGAGAGTCTGATCCTGGCACTGTGAGGGCGGCTGGGGGGTGACCATCCCTGGTCCATCACATCAGGCCTCTTATGGACTTTCTGTACAGCCAGCGCCAGCAGCGGAGGGAAACGTCCACATTTCAGCTAAATCATGTATGTTAAATTTTTCTGATACTGTGTTAATATCTGTGATGCCTGAATTTCTTATTTGACCTGAAATTAAAGCTTAACTTTTCTCTGCTGGTTCTGTTCTGCTGCGGCTCTTAATATCATTCTCATTCTTCTTATTACCAGCAGTAGCTTTTGATTTTACATCAAAGATCATGTTAAATCATGTTTAAATTTCCCTGAGGACTCTCCAAAGGGATTAATAAAGTATTTCTATTCTATTTTATTCTAAATATAGTTTAAATCCACGTTTAATTATTAAAAAAAGAAAAAAAATCCTTTATGTTCTTTTAAAATGAATTGTGTTTAATTGCTTTTAATCCAGATGTTTCCCATCAGGGTGAATCCCTCCGTCTCATGATTTCCTCACGCTAACACCATGCTAACACCATGCTAACTTAATGCTAACCTCAAGCTAACACCATGCTAACACCATGCTAACATAATGCTAACCTTACGCTAACACCAAGCTAACTTAATGCTAACCTCACGCTAACACCATGCTAACTTAATGCTAACCTCACGCTAACACCATGCTAACATCATGCTACCTTAATGCTAACCTTACGCTAACTTAATGCTAACCTTACGCTAACATCATGCTAACTTAATGCTAACCTCACGCTAACACCATGCTAACTTAATGCTAACCTTACGCTAACACCATGCTAACTTAATGCTAACCTCACGCTAACACCATGCTAACTTAATGCTAACATTACGTTAACACCATGCTAACTTAATGCTAACCTTACGTTAACACCATGCTAACTTAATGCCAACCTTACACTAACACCATGCTAACATCATGCAAACACATCTGTCACCCTCAGCTACTAAAACCCTGGCAAACCATGTTGGACCTAAAAGCCACTTCCAGTCCGGTTTTGTGAGATTCGGGTCTAAACTTGGAAAACGTGAAAAATAATGATTTTATTTACAGCAATGGATTATTTTTCTGCTTTTATGAGGACGTGTTGGTGATGAAAGTGAAAGTGTTAATGAAGTTAAAGAAGCAAGGTGAGATTTTTCCGAGGTTCCTGGATGTCAGATCATCTGAACTCAGTTTGAGTTTGTTTCAGACCCACCATCAGAGTCCTGAACCTCGTCCACCAGTCAGGGACAGATGAGGACAGGTTTCTGGGACTGTTCACCAGGACGAAGACGAAGCAGGAAAACAGGAGAACGGGTCTGAGGTCACGTTTCTAAGAACAAAAGCAGGACGCGGAGTCTCGGATTCAAGCCTGGGCTCGGCGGAAAGCGCATCTACAGGCTGTGCTTCCGAGCGCCAGCTGCAGCGCTGCTCTCCCTCCCTCTGGACGGATCTGAATGCAGCACATTGTTTCTAGTTGGAGTCAGTCCAGGAGAACGAGTTTGTCTCCCAAACCGCCTCCAGCAGCTCAGCGGCCGACCTGCAGCTTCCAGCCTCTCCTGATTCCAGATGACTTTCTGCTTCTGCGTCCTCGGGCCGTCATCAGGACACATTCCACAGTGGATCTGCAGCTCCGCTCTGGATGCTCCTTCAGAGCCACATTCCAACATTCCTCACGGCTTCCTGACCCACTCTTCCTCCAGGAGCAAACTCCCACAAACAGGCCACATTCGGCCTCAGCCCGAGCAGGAGGACGTCCATGGAAGCATGGGAAAATCAGCGTCAGTCAGGATGTTCAATTTATTCCATTTTTATTTTATAAGAGGAAATAAAGGAGCAGCTGCAGGTTGGCAGCTCCGACACATTCCAGGAAATCTGGATCTCAGTCAGAATTCTGGGAATCCTAAAACCCTGTATCCTTCTGTCCTCTGGGAAAGGTGCAGGATGAGCCGAGGAAGGAGAAAAAACAAGGATTAAAGAGATGTTTTTGTTCAATAATCCAGATTATTGAGATCTTGTTAAATAAAAAGTATCAGATGAAAACATTTTTCCTCTTCCTCTTCCCGCTGGCCTCAAACACTCGGCTGACTCTACTGGAGGGAGAAATTCCCAGACTTTCTGAAATTTATCCCACTGGATCCTGAAGCAGTCGTCTGCCTCCAGAAAATGTTACCTCAGGTTTTCTTTTGTTTTTCTTCTTCTTTTTTTGGTTTGTAAATTGACCGACCCAGCAGGAGGATTCCTCTCCGCAGAGACACGGAATGAGATCCAGATTACAGGCTGGAACCACAGCAGGAACGCTGATCCACACACAGCCAAGGAATTACTGGCTGAGGACGGCAGCGGCCTCCCGACACATCAAGAACACAAGACACCGTCCTCCACCAGGACACATTCCAGCTTCCCAAACCGTCCCGTCCTCCACCAGGACACATTCCAGCTTCCCAAACCGTCCCGTCCTCCACCAGGACACATTCCAGCTTCCCAAACCGTCCCGTCCTCCACCAGGACACATTCCAGCTTCCCAAACAATCCCGTCCTCCACCAGGACACATTCCAGCTTCCCAAACTGTCCCGTCCTCCACCAGGACACATTCCAGCTTCCCAAACCATCCCGTCCTCCACCAGGACACATTCCAGCTTCCCAAACCGTCCCGTCCTCCACCAGGACACATTCCAGCTTCCCAAACAATCCCGTCCTCCACCAGGACACATTCCAGCTTCCCAAACAATCCCGTCCTCCACCAGGACACATTCCAGCTTCCTGGTAGGATTTAGCTCCCTGCTTTGACTCTGCTATCAAGTTTCTCCGGAACGTTGCTGTACTTTTATTCATCGGAGCTGAAAACTGATTAGAAATTCTAAAATCAATAAAAATGCTAAAAAATAAAAGAAATGTTGTTGTTGTCTATAAACACACAAATATCCCGACATCAGCATGGTCAGTGGACGCAGCGTAAATTTTTCTGGTAAATTCTGACGACGTTTGTGTTTGGCGCCCCCTGCTGGCCACACGGAAACATCTGCCATCGCTCAAACAGACTGAATATTTCTGCTTTATCTTTACTATTATTTCCACATTTTGGAAAAAAAATCAATTATTTAAAAAAATATAAACTTTATTTATTTAAAATGATCAAAATAATCAAAATTATTAAATGAAAATAAAACTGGAGTAATTTTTACATTTCAGATGAGAGACAGTGGACTGGTGAGAACCGGAGCGTCTCAGGATTTCTGGAAACAAGCGTCAGTCAGCCGGTTTACTGGCTGATGATCACCGGTTTACCGGCTGATAATCAGATTAAAGCTGGTGCTGCGACTCGGCACCGATCTCTTCTGCAGCTGCTCAACGAACAGCCGGAATCTCCTCGTTTCTGGCTGATAAAATAAGAAATCCAGGCACGTGACACAGAAATGGAAACTTTCCTCAGATTAAAACTGATATTTGGAGAAATTTAAATATTTGTTAAATAAAATCTGCAGTTTGATGTTTGAGGATTAAACTTTAAATCTGTCGACTTTTAGGAGTTGAAACCAAATTAAATGGAGCTCATAAAAGTGATTTTAACCTCTGACCCTGAACGCAACACCAGAGAAAAGCTGTTTAAATGTTGGCTGGAAACAGCAGAACTTCTTCCTGTCACCTCAGCTCACCTCGCGCACGCTCTCAGCTTTTTTCTCAATATTTGTGCGAGGCCTCAGGTTCCCCAGAGGGAAGTTCAGCGCGAGCCGTGACCAAACCGAACCGGCCCAGAGTCCACAACCTGAACATAAACATCCGCTTCCACTTTCTGCAGCAGCGAACTAAAAAGTTTCGCACCAACAAACTGAAACCTGAATTTATTCTTCCGAATTTGTCCAAATTGAAAACTTTTGTCCCGTTTCCGCCCTCCGCGCACATCCGCCGCTCCGCTCCGGCCGGCCGTACACGGAGCACCGAGCGAGGCTGCGGGCAGCGGAGCGGCAGAAAGACAGAAGCAAGAAGCGGCTCCGCACGCGCAGACGACGCGGCGAAATTCCGCACAGGAAGCGCGAACAACTGCGGCTTTCTAAAAATGTTGCGGGAGGAAGTTTGGGGGTGCTATCCATCATGTGCCGCAGCGCGAGGAGGAAGCCCCTGTGTGCAGACAGCACGGAGCGGTCCACGCCGTCCCGCGTGCGCGGGGCGCTGCGCGCGGAGCTGCAAAGAGAAGCGGTTAGCGGAAGCAAAAAGTTTGAAAACACTCACCTGTGTGAGGCATAGCGGAGAGTACATATCTGAGGGTCTAATCTTAGATCTGGAGGGTGTGTTTTATGAGTACGTGTGTGTGTGTGTGGTGGGGGGTACTGTAACTTCAGTCCGCGCGTGCGTGTGCGCAGCGTGTACAATCTAATAGTGCGCGTGTGTTTGGAAAAAAAGGAAAGAACAGAAAAATAAAGAGTGAGGGGAAGTCGTGCCCTCTTTTCGCCTCCTTCCTTTCACATTTCCACGCGCGCTGAACTTCGACCCCCCCGCGGGTTACATGGACCGTCCGGACCTGTGGAGGCCCTCCGCCGGGGCGAGCACAACTTTCAGCCCAGACAGGAACCGCATCTCCGGCGACCCAGAAGGAAAAGTCCCGTTAGAGAAGCGGCAGGAATCGGAGGGCAGTCCGGTGGAGAGTCGCTGCTGGGGGGCGAGGAGGAGGGGGGGTGAGGCTGGAGCTCGTGGACGGTCAAAACCTCCAAAACGGCCCCAAACTGCATCTCAGAGCTTTGGAGAGTCGCGGAGGGAGGCAGTCCTCGGCAGCATGTCTGTCCGCCCTGCGGTGCGCTGTGGCCGGCGTGCGGCGGTGCGGATGCTCGGTGTCGGGACGGAGGGCGGTGTCAGCGGAGTCCCGGGAAAAGCGGCCAGAAGAAGGGAGGGAGGGGGGGCAAAAGTGTAACCGCCTCAGAAACAACCGGCAGCTGCTCTCCGGTGATGTGTCCGGCAGGAGGAACCGGCGGAGCGGCGCGGAGCGGGGGGAGAGTCGGTGATCTGTCCCGGACAGAGAGGAGCGCCTCCTCCTCCTCCTCCAGCCTGGCTGCTGCTCCGCGGACGGACTGCGTCGGTGTGTGCGCGGCCGCGGACTGAGCGCACTGACCCCGCAGAGCTCCCACTGATCACACGCTCTGCTTATCGATCAGAAATAAAAGCATCGATCCTCCGCGCGCAGTTTCACAAGTACAACCCGGTGATACCGCTGAGTGTGTGTGCGCGCGCGCGCGCATGCAGCAGAGCTCCTCGTGCTGCTGGATCCAGCCGCTCAGGGGACAGACGGATGAAACTGATCGGGCTGTGGCTTTAATGATCAGGATCGATCAGATGAGAGAATCTGAAAGTGTGAACCCGGTCCGGTCGGTACCCTCTCTGCCCCCCTCCCGGTCCGACACCGCGGGGGAACAAAACTGATTCATTTATCAATTTTATAAATGTCTCAGAAAAAATAAAGATATTTCTTATTATTTATTTTTGTATATTATTGGTGTTTCAAGAAAAAATATTTACTAATATTCATTTATCGTTATGATTTATAATGATTCTTAAATGCATTTAATAATATTAAATTATTCTCATTGTTTCTAATAAGAACTGAAACGTTTTTCATTTCTGCTGTTTGCTTTTAATTTTTGTCCAAGTTAGTTTCATGTTTTGACTTTGTGATCAATTTTTATTAGAGTCAAACTTTCATTAGTGTTTTTTTTTTAAATAAAAACTGATGATTTTACAGTTTTTATTATTTCTCCTGCATCATTTACTGAGATTAGAAGCAGAGATGCTGAAAACCTCCATGAGTCCAGACCAGAGACCGTGGTCTGAGATCCAGCTCTGCACCGATTCAGCGGCTTCCTTCCACCTAGAAAAACAACGGTCCCTGAACTGCTCGCCGGTGGAGTCTGGAGCTAAAACCGAGTCTGGCCTGAGGACACCAGGAACATTTTAAATTATCACCAATAAAAACTACCTGCTTCTAACGGCTCCAACCCTCCGGCCTCGGACCAGCTCCGTCCACATGGATCCAGCATCAGCCAGAAACAGCTGATCAACGACCTGATTCACTGCTCAGCATCACCACGATGCCACGGAGGAAAGACACCAGAATGATCGTAGAGAAGCAGCAGCCGTCCAGCAGTCGGGAAGGTTTTAGGTCCAGACTGCCTGCAGTCCCCAGTCCTGCAGGAAGACGTGGAGAATATTCTGATCATCTTCCAGATCTACGTCAGGTTCAGAACCCGACGTAGATCCAGGTCCCAGAGATGGAGATCCAGTTACCAGTATGGCTTGTTGGGAAGGTTGCAGGAGGAAGAAGAACATGGCAGCAGGGCTGAGGTTGGAAAAGCTGCTCATTCACCGGCAAATTGTTCTTAAACCATATGAAGATTTTAGGAAAACTGTCCCTCAGCAGAATGCTGGTATGTTGGTTTGTTCGTAGAAGCGTGTCGCAGTGAATGACGGATCTGATTCTGGTCTTTGTCCAACACCATCAGGCCGATCCGGTCCCTCAACCACAAGAACATGGCTACGGCTACCAGGTCCACCTGCTGAACGTGCACTTTAAAAATTCAAACTCACCACAACCCTTTTAATTTAATAATTATTCCACGGTGGACCAGTTTTAGCCACAGCACAGCGAGGATGCTGGTCCTGGACCAGACTGCAGGCTGCCGTCCAGGTTCTGGTTCTAATGACACGTTTGTTTATAAAGACGTTTTTATCGTGTGATTCTTTATGATCCAGTAAAACGAGGAAAATCCGGCTTCATCGCACAGCTCAGGCCCGGCTGCTCGGGTCCAGCAGCAGATCTGAACCAAGGTGTTGACCTGGTCCAGTTCAGGTCTGACACCATCTGGACGTGCAGACCAGAGCTTCAGACCCGGATCTTTAGAACCGGATCTTCAGAACTGGATCTTCAGACCTGGAGCTGCAGAACCAGATCTTCAGACCTGGAGCTGCAGACCCAGACCTGTGATCTCAGGTTAATGAGGTAATATGATAACGGAGGACGAGCTGCAGGTTTCTGATCAATAATCTTCATGTGGAATCATTGATCGATCAGTTCTGGTTCTGAACACCTGCTATGTCTTCTCAGCACACTGAAGCTGGTCATGTGATGTGTTGATCATCATCATCTTCATCTTCCTCATGCCCAGCATCAGGTTCTGGCATCTAAAGATCAGGATGAACCAAGCAGCAACCTCCGGCGGTGAAATGTGAAGTCTATGCAGAAGCGCAAAAACTGCAGTTCCCCCCTCGTCCACTAGGGGCTCCAAAACAGAGCAAATCCCCATAGACTCCCATGTTAAAAGGACCAACTTCACAGCAGAAATAAACATGTTTAAAGCCTGGAACAAAAATCCATTTTAGGATTAAAAGGTCAAGTTTACCTTCATGACAACTGTGAGATGGGTGAATTTTTTATAACTCATCTGTTTGGAGGTTATTTAATCTTGAAATTCAGCATAACTAGGGGTGTGTCCTTTTGATTGACAGATATCCAATATCCGTAGAAAGAAGGGAGAGTGTAGCACAACCGCGGTTTTTAGCCAGCTAACAGCACGCCTTAGCTTTAGCCCGCCTACCTCTGTTAGCTGGTTAGCTACCGTTAGCTTTGGGTTAGCTTGGTTAGCTCTTAGCTACAGGCAGCTTGGAGTTTGATGGGTGCCAATCATCCACCCCCACCTTCACAGTCCCCTTCTCAGCTCCACCTCTTTGCCCATTTTTGAATTTTCTGGGACTAACGACACACGTGACGCTACCAAGATGGCGACGGTGGGAACGCCCAACGAGCTTCACTTTAGCTCTTCAGAAACCTACAGAGGCTCCGCCCATCTTTTATATACCGTCTGTGGTACGAAGACACGAAAACATTTTCTATCATCCAGAAACGATCTGTGCTTCAGTGTGTGTGTGTACAAGTGTGTGTGCACACACACACACACACAGGGAAAACATGCACATTAGATATATGTATATATGAGATATGTCCCATTATCGTGTTATTTTTACATTATCTCATTTTTATCGGGACTTTCATGCATGTTTTTTGTTTCCTGCCGGCTGGACCTGAACGGGCGTATGTCGGCATGTCAGACGCAACGAAAACGTTCTGCTGGATTTTCCAAAGGCTAAGAATTATTTTCCACAGAGTTTATTTCTAATTTAAAGTTTTAAGTTTTAAGACGCCACGAACTAACAAAACATGTCGACTTGTTACTGGAAGTAGAAATCAGAAGTTACTTTATCTCCTCCGGCTTGTCTGTAACGGGAATTTTAAGAAAAATGTTGAATCGATGATGAACTGAATATTTTCATCAGTTTGATGTCATCGTCTTTATTTTCTTCCTCCCTCACATTATAGACCGAATGCTGTTGTTTTTCTGTAACCAGCAGGTAAACACACCTGATGACTAAAACATTAAGCAGGTATCGGTCCAGTGTTTCAAAGGGAGCAACTTCACACAGATTTGAATTCTTCCTGCTGACCTGGCTGCTCGCTTCCAGAACCATCCGAGCACACGCTGGCTGAGCTCTGCTGTCGCGCTGAAAACAGAAGCTAAATCTGCCCGGCAACAGGTGACACAGCCAATCAGAACACAACAAATTTGAATTCAACCAAACTGACATTTTTACCAAAATCTCAGCTGATCAGTAACCGACGATTCAACCAAACACAGAAAACATCATCATCATCCTCACTGTCTTCATCATTCTCATCATCATCATCATCCTCACTGTCTTCATCATTCTCATCATCATCATCATCCTCATTGTCTTCATCATTCTCATCATCATCCTCACTGTCTTCATCATTCTCATCATCATCATCATCCTCACTGTCTTCATCATTGTCATCATCATCATCATCCTCACTGTCTTCATCATTCTCATCATCATCATCATCCTCACTGTCTTCATCATTCTCATCATCATCATCCTCACTGTCTTCATCATTCTCATCATCCTCACTGTCTTCATCATTCTCATCATCATCCTCACTGTCTTCATCATTCTAATCATCATCATCCTCACTGTCTTCATCATTCTCATCATCCTCACTGTCTTCATCATTCTCATCATCATCATCATCCTCACTGTCTTCATCAATCTCATCATCATCATCATCCTCACTGTCTTCATCATTCTCATCATCATCATCCTCACTGAATTTATCATTCTCATCATCATCATCATCACTGTCTTCTTCATTCTCATCATCATCATCCTCACTGTCTTCATCATTCTCATCATCATCACTGTCTTCATCATTCTCATCATCATCATCCTCACTCTCTTCATCATTCTCATCATCATCATCCTCACTTATCATTTTCATCTTCCTCATCAGAGAAACCTTCATTGTGTGATGATGATGTTTGTCAGTTTCAGCCTCAGCAGAGTGTTCTGATGAAGGGCTAACATCGTCTTCATCACATTAACGTAAAACTAGTTGGTTCCGGTCCGAAGAACACTGCATGAAACTGGTTTGGACCAGAGTCCAGGTTATCCACCGGCTGGCCAATTAAACGTGAGCAGAAACCAAAAAACTTCACATGGACATCACCATGGAGACGGCTGATGTCGGCGGTAGTTTTTTTTGGGTGGCGGCGGGGGGGGGGGTCTCCACCTGCTCCCACTGAACTGCTGCCAGGCTGGAGATCAGCCAACAGCACCGGGCCTGAAACCAAGCCTCCACCAGGCTCCCACAGAGGAGGAGGAGGAGGAGGAGGAAGAAAAATAGAGCAATGAGGAGGAAGGTCAGAAGAACCGAAGAGAGAAGGAGCGACAAAAAGAAGAGCTGATATATTTTCCTCCGGTTGTTTTCTGAGCTCCGTTCATCTCAGACCGAACACTAAATAACAGCTGAAATAAACAAACACATAGATCAGATGAGGAAGACGAAGGAGAAGATGAGAAAACAGGAACGAGGCTCCGTCTCCGCTTGATTCCCGTCCGTTCCACCATCTGCCTCGTCGCCGTCTAACGGCGGCAAAACGCCAAAAATCTGAGAACATGGAGCGAGCAGAATGGCCTCACGCCAGAAAACAACAAACGGAGGAGAGAAGACGGCCGCTAAAGACGACAGAAAACACCATTTTACCTCTTCAGTGTGTGTGTAGTGTGTGTGTGTCTTCAGAAAGAGACACACACACTACACACACGCATATTATATATACACACACACACAGATATATGTATATATGTACATACACTGATATAAACATAAATTGTACCAGTTTATTGTGCTGAATATCACGCTGCTGTCTGGTAAAATGTCTCCCAGGACGCTCGTTCCTGTACAGATTTTGGAAATACGAAGCTGGAATTTGAAGAAAAATGTTTTTAATAAATTTCAGGTACTTTTGCAGAAAGAAAAAAACAAACTTTGTTGCAGCTTTTTTATAAAAGCTGCCAGAAAATCAGGCTTTTATGTCACAATGATTAGAAAAAAACCTGGAGGGACTCTTTTCCATCGGGAAGCTGGGAATAATGGGAATAATGGGAATAAACCACAACTCTCAGCATCATCTGCACTGCTGAGAACAAACAGACAAAAAAAAAAAGAAAAAAGGAAAAACAAGAGAACCGAGACACCACTGGGCGGTTTGGATGTTTCTGAGCAAAAAATCATCATTCATGGAAGAACGTGGTCGCAGTCACATGACAGAAACATGGCTGACACACAGTGTGTGTGTGTGTGTACAACAGAAAAAGAAGAGGACGAAACAGGAAGGCAGTTGTGTGGTGAGAGGCAGGAGGAACAGATGGCCTGGCAGAGCACAGGAGAGACCCGACCCCCCCACCCCATCCCCGCCCGCTCCACGCCCCCCCAACTGACTTTAACTGATGAGCCAATTTGTTGTTTGCGTGTTTGTTGTTTGCGTGTTTGTTGTTTGAATGTTTGTTGTTTGCATGTTTGTTGTTTGCGTGTTTGTTGTTTGAATGTTTGTTGTTTGCGTGTTTGTTGTTTGCATGTTTGTTGTTTGTGTGTTGCGTTGAACACACATGCCACCACACAATTTTTTAGAGCAGCAACTTCCCGACTTGTGAAGTTTCTGTTCCGAGGTGCCGGCTTGGATCCACGGCCACAACCGTGTTTGGATTTAGGAACCAATCAGCGTGCACGCGTTGGACGAAGACCACAGACATGAAGACGTCTCTGCTTCAAAGGACAGGTACAAACCCAGCAGCTCCAGGACCTGGATCAGGAGTCTCACACCGACCACAGGATGAAAGTCCATGTTCATTCTGTCTCTAGTAGGTCTCAGAAGCTGCAGGAATGTTTTGCAGAATTCATGAACCTTTATGAGCAGCGTGAATACCTTCATCACTCCCACTGGCTATATATATATATATATATATATATTCAGTCTAAGATCTTGAATCTGAATCCGTTTTCTATCCTGGATCCTGAGTATGAACCAGTTTTTTGAGGACTTCTTGAACGCTCCAACATTCCTGTTAGAGGTGAAGCTACTTTTCACCACATGAAGGTTAAGACAGTGAACGCCTCGTCGGCATCCCGACTGAGACGGGGGTCGAGGTAAAGGAGTGCGAGCCTGGGGGGCGGGAGGACGAGCCGATGCAGCGACTACAGAAACATCCTCCATGTTGGCTCACCCCCGGCCTCCCTCAGCGCTGCGTTTATGGATCCAGCTGAGGAAGATTCTCACATTATACAAGACAACCAAAATATCTGCTGATCGCTGAAGGGAAAGCAGCGAAGGGTCAGAGGTCGGCCTCCTCACATTCTTCTTCGTCTCTTCTTCTTTCCGTCTTACATTTCTAAAGCAGGCGCACACATAGACACGCAGAGCCTCCCTCTGCAGCTCCATGCCCACGCACACACCAGATTTCACCAGGAACAACCCGATTGGACGCCCAAAAAATCCTCTGCTGCTCTGAGAGGAGGAAGGAAGCCTGCAGGCAAAATGATGGGGAACAGGCCGTCAGCTGGGCCGGGCATATGCCAGGTCCTACACCCGCGCCCCCAAAAAGCACAACAAACACAACGCAACCCCCCCGGGCCCCCGTTTCTCCTCCTGTCTGCCAGGAAACCAGCCTGGAAAACAGCAGCCAGACTGCAGAGTTTCACTGGTTTCCGCCTCTGTAAGCTCCGAGCCAGTCGGCCATGAAGCCCACTTTTCTTCCTGAGATTCCAGGATTAAGAACACCTGAACGCAGTCACAAACAGGAAGTGGGATCATTTTAAAGGAAAGCCAGAACCGGTTGTTTCTGGATTTCCAGGGTGGAAATAATTCAGTCCACTGCTGAAAGTCCAGGTAGGAAAACTGGTGATTCCGACATGTTTCTGAGGGGTCCACGTTGGATCAGATGCTGCTCCATCTCAGATGCCTTGACCTGATCTGAAGATCAGTTTCAGACCACTAAAAACTGAATTCTCTGTCATAATAAATCAGGCCAGTTAAAAAAAACAAAAAAACAACAACAACGAAAAAACAGAACTCCAGACCCGCATCCATCCATTTATCCATCCATCCATCCCTCCATCCATCTATCCATCCATTCATCCATCCATCCATCCATCCCTCCATCCATCTATCCATCCATCATCCCTCCATCCATCTATCCATCCATCCATCCATTCATCCACCCATCCATCTATCCATCCATCCATCCATCCATCATCCCTCCATCCATCTATCCATCCATTCATCCATCCATCCATCCCTCCCTCCATCCATCCATCCATCATCCCTCCATCCATCTATCCATCCATCCATCCATCCATCCATCCATCATCCCTCCATCCATCTATCCATCCATCCATCCATCCATCTATCCATCCATCCATCCATTCATCCATCCATCCATCCATCCCTCCATCCATCTATCCATCCATCATCCCTCCATCCATCTATCCATCCATCCATCCATTCATCCACCCATCCATCTATCCATCCATCCATCCATCATCCCTCCATCCATCTATCCATCCATTCATCCATCCATCCATCCCTCCCTCCATCCATCCATCCATCATCCCTCCATCCATCTATCCATCCATCCATCCATCCATCCATCCATCCATCCATCATCCCTCCATCCATCCATCCATCCATACATGCATCCATCCATCCCTCCATCCGTACATCCATCCATCCATCCATCCACGCATCATCCCTCCATCCATCCATCCATCCATCCATCATCCATTGTGAACATGATGGGAAAAAAGATCCTGCTGGTCGTCACCTGAACACTCACAGATGTTTTCCTGGAACACAATAACAGAGGAGACCTGCCAGCTGTTCACATGAAAACACACAGCTGGAGACACACACACACACACACACACACACACACACACACACACACACCAGCTTGCACAGCTGGGTGTCGACAGGTGTCAGCCAATCAGATTACTGCTGTAATTACAGCTGGATGATAGACCAGAGGCTCGTTGGAGCTTTGTTAGATGTCACAGAAGTGCTTCTTGATTGGCTGATTTTAATCCAATCAGTTCCAGTCACAAATGAACAAATATTTACAGAAATAGAAAAATAAATCTAATAAAAGTTTATTTCTGAGAAAAAGGTGAAATAAAAGAGAATAAATGTTGGTGACATTATGATGCTTATGACGCCTCCCAATCCCAACTCCACGCCTTCCTGGGCCCTCCAGCTCCATCCAGTGCTGGTTCCATCTTGCCACCTCATCTCTGTCTCCTGAGGAAGGGGTGTTGGGGGGGTCACTGAGCAGCACTGGGCCCTATGTGGTCCTCAATGGAGAACTGAAGGCCTGGTCTCCTGCAGTGTGACTAACGAGTGGAGACAGTGCCAAGGCGGCCGCCACTATCTTCCCCAACATGTGTTGCTGGGGGGCCCAGAGGGTAAAAACTCCCCTCAGATCCTGCCGAGGGGCTCCAGATCTTCCTAAATGTCTTCATTTTGCACAGTCGGTGGCATTCTGAAGTGTTTGAAGTTGACATGAAGCTTTAGCTGCTGATACTGAAACAGAAACACAGGTGTGATGGTTCTGACTCTTACCAGGTGGTCTGAACAACAAACAGCTGATAAACAGCTGAAAGCGGCAGAGCCACTCGCAGAGGGATGTCTCCCTCTGCTGGACAACCACAGACATTACAGCTGCTGAGTCTGAGGATGAAGAGGAGAGGCCGCCCACCTCCTCCAACACATCCTACAAGTCACGTCTCCAAGTTCACCAGCAAACAGGAGCTGCAGGGCTCCTGCTTCCTGGAGCGTCACCTCCATCACCTCCATCTGTGTTGCCATGGGTAACAGGATGAGTCGGGATCATCACTCATCTGTTGCAGAGACAGTTTCTTTGTTTTTATTGGTTTTGACTAAACAAACAAAGCTTAAAATCTCTGCAGGCAGCAGAATGCTAGCATGTAGCATAGCAACCTGACGGGAGAAACTCAGCTAAAAGACTCCACCAAGCGTCGGCATCCAGACCAAACACAGTCCAGACCCCAGCGGTTCTATGGGAATGTAGAAACCATGAGAACAGCTCTTTCTATTTTAGAGCTTCTGATCATTTCTCCACACTAACCAGGAGTCACATGACAGCAGAGACTCTGCTGGTTCCAGAGACGTCTCATCACGGTGGGACAGAAACTCTGGAGCTAGCAGCCAGAACCAGAAACCAGGTCTTACTGTCGCTGTTTGTGGGGAAAAGTTTGGTTCCAGCTCTAAAAGTCTGCTGGTGGATAACCCTAACCCCCCTACGACTCCACCTTTGTTTGACACGAACTTGAAGGTCCTGCTGGTTTCCATGGAGATGAAGGAGGTTCATAGTGAAGGATTCTCTTCCTATCAGAGACTATCTTGGATTTCTTTCTGGATCCTCGTGGCGGTTCTAAGGTGATTGTGGGGCTATTCCTGAATCCTCCCAACTCTGACTACTGATAGAGGCAACCATCATCATCATCATCATCGGTCGATGGCTTCCTGAGATGTTTACCTGAGTAACTCCTCTTTTACACACTTGGAAACTTGCTCAGCTTCACGTTTACCTTCTGCTGCAGCACCGTTCCTCAGATGCTCCTCGTCCTGGATGAGCTGCTTTCTGCTGGTTTTGATCGACATTAATGTGGTTTTCTTTTGAGGAGTGTTTGACCTCATTGTGGAGGTGAGTGATGGACACGGCCAGAGGCAAGGATGGGATGGAGGACAATGAATGATGGAGGTGAAGTTAGTGTAATGGGGGGACGCCATTACTCATC
Organism: Melanotaenia boesemani; assembly: GCF_017639745.1. Taxonomy (NCBI): domain Eukaryota; kingdom Metazoa; phylum Chordata; class Actinopteri; order Atheriniformes; family Melanotaeniidae; genus Melanotaenia; species Melanotaenia boesemani. The sequence continues at coordinate 459,870 of NC_055695.1, read as the reverse complement.
GACACGCCCCCCTCAGCATATGTGGGGCAGGGGATGATGGATCAGTGTGCCTGGATGATGTACCTGCACACACACCTGGGCCCTTAGCCAGACAGGTTTTGTTTTTAATATTTTGACCCATTTAACAGGTTTATGGAAATTCTGAGCTCACCAGGCGTTGTCATGGTTACAGCTCATTGTGTTCTCGTGTCCTCCTTGGTCTCCTAGACCAGAAACGTCTGTCTCACACTACTAAACCACTTCAGACCACCAGCACCCCACCTGGACCTCTTCAGAATGACAGCAACACAGACTCCCACGTTTCCATGGAAACAACAGTATCTCAGTCCTCTTTAAGCAATCTTTTTATTTTCTGTTTGTTTCTTTCTGTTGGAACCAGAACAGGAAAAAGCATGACGGTGAATGTGGTTGTTTTGTGTCTGTGTGGGATATTCTGGAGACCCGGAGTTCTGGTGGGTCAGAGCTCCACAGACCACCTTCATCACAGCTGCTGACCTCTTCCTCCTTTCTCTAATCATCTCCTCTGCTGCCTCTCTTCCTGTTCTCAGATCAGATTTTCAACATCCTACACATCCAGCCTGAAACCTGATATCAGTCCCGGTTCCTGACGGGCCGTCCCGGTTTGTGACGGTCCGTCCCGGTGCCTGATAGGCCGTCCCGGTTCCTGACGGGCCGTCCCGGTTCCTGACGGACCGTTCTGGACCCCGATAGGCCGTCCCGGTTCCTGATAGGCCATCCCGGTTCCTGACGGGCCGTCCCGGTTCCTGATAGGCCGTCCCGGTTCCTGACGGGCCATCCCTGTCCCTGACGGGCCGTCCCGGTTCCTGACAGGCCGTTCCTGTTCCTGACGGGCCGTCCCGGTTCCTGACGGACCGTTCTGGACCCCGATAGGCCGTCCCGGTTCCTGATAGGCCGTCCCGGTTCCTGACGGGCCGTCCCGGTTCCTGATAGGCCGTCCCGGTTCCTGATGGGCCGTCCCGGTTCCTGACGGGCCGTCCCGGTTCCTGATAGGCCGTCCCGGTTCCTGACGGGCCGTCCCGGTTCCTGATAGGCCGTCCCGGTTCCTGACGGGCCATCCCTGTCCCTGACGGGCCGTCCCGGTTCCTGACGGGCCGTTCCTGTTCCTGACGGGCCATCCGGTTCCTGACGGGCCGTCCCGGTTCCTAATAGGCCGTCCCGGTTCCTGACGGGCCATCCCTGTCCCTGACGGGCCGTCCCGGTTCCTGATAGGCCGTTCCTGTTCCTGACGGGCCGTCCCGGTTTCTGACGGTCCGTCCCGGTGCCTGATAGGCCGTCCCGGTTCCTGATGGGCCGTTCCGGTTACAGACGGGCCGTTCTGGACCCTGATAGGCTGTTCCGGTTCCTGACGGGCCGTTCCAGTTCCTGACAGGCCGTTCCGGTTCCTGACGGGCCGTTCTGGACCCTGATAGGCTGGTGTCAGCTGGACTGGTTACTATCGAACGTGATGCTCATAAACCTGTTGTTGTAAAAAAGACTTTTTTCTTCAGCACCTCTGAAATGTCCCTCAGCAACACAATGACCGCCTCCCGGTCCTGGTCTGCCTCTCTCGCCTCCCTCTCCTATCCCCCCGCCCTCCCTTCCAGGACCGTGTCCGACTCTGATCCGCGGATCCTCTGCAGTAAATGGAAGTGCCCTCCTGAGTGAACAGGTCAGCACTTATTTCCGCAGCACTTAATGAGAAGCACATGTAGGCTGTTGCTTTAGGTAACTCCTCCTCCTCTTCCTCCTCCTCCTCCTCCTCCTCCTCCGCTCCCTCCAGGCCCCCTCATCCGGTTGACTGGGCCCAGGAGGAGATCAGATCCCTGGGAGAGGAGGGTGAGGGGGAAACCTGGATAATATGCTGTAATATCTTTTCCTTCTCAGCCGGCACATCTGCTTCTGTCCACCACAAACTTTAACACAACTTTCACCTTAAAGAGTCGAGAAGAAGATGAAGATGATGAGGAAGAGGAGGAGAGTCTGCAGATTGTTTACTGATGAATTTTTCCTACATTTCCCAGTGAAAATTCTTCAACAATTAACGTGGCAGTGCTGCCACCAGGAGGCAGGACTGCACCGAGCTGTTCAAACATCAGCAGCAGAAGAAGCAGAGCTCCCAGCAGCCGTACCAGTGGTGCCGAGTTTCTACTCGAAAGTTGGAATTTCCGAGTTTCCAGTCAGAAATACGATGTGAAAGCTCCTTGAAGTCGGATATCTGACTCGGAAAGTCGGGGCAAAGTCACCAGCCCTGACTTCATCCAGTAAAGATGGCTGCCAGGAAAGCAGTGGTTTATCGCTGCACAAACTTTATCCACACTAAACAAAAACAAGATGCAGACGTGAGAAACTCCATTTTCCAGCAAGGAAAACCGTCCCAGTTTCCCTCCCGAGCCTTCATGTTTTACCTCCGATACCTTCCATAGTCTGCTGGGACCATTTACACACTGGTTCAGCGAACGTCTGCGAAGAGACGCCAAGCAGAGAGCTTCCTGCTTCCTGACGGCGTACATATGGGTTTTGCAAATTTTCCGACTTTGTCAACAAGAACGCTCTTAGCTGGAATGTGACGTCATTCCAAGATTCTGAGCTCTGAGTCCAATCGAACACACCACAACATCCCAGAACATGAGCCAGACTCCAGCTGGACCTGAAGAAGTCAGAAGTTACAAAATGAAAACTACGAAGAGAAATCTTCTCAGCGTGTTTCCGGGGAAATCAGAGGATTCCTCGTACGATCAGTTATGTGGAATTATTTTTCCCAGGTGGACTTTTGCAGCTGCTGGGTACTCAGTCAAAAATAAAATAAAGTCAACATACATGTGGAAATGTGAGCGTGTGGATAAATGAACGACCAACTTTGATATTTTTCATCTATTTTCAAATTGTATTTAATAAATGAAAATAATCCAAGTTTTTCTCCTCTATAATAAACAAATAGATTCCTTAACTTCACCTTCGTCCTAGCTCCGAAATTCATTTCTAGTTTGAGTTTTGACGTCGTTTCTTCAGGCGGAAGATGTACGAGCCCGATGCGTTCCCATCATAACCACATATTTTCATATTCTGTTATCCTGAAAGTACGGGCAGAAAAAAGGTTAATTACATAGCAGAAGCCTGAAAACCATAAAAGTAGTCTTAGTTATTTGGGACTGAAGCGTGGTGTGAATGTGGATAAGACTATAGTTTGTGTGTGTTCATGCATGTGTGAAATTTGAATAATAAAAGGCAAAATGAGCTTTATTTTTTTTTTATCAAGAAAGGATTTTTAATGACAAAAAGGACAGAAACATAAAAAAAAAATATATGAAAATATAATGAAAACATTTATATCTGCTGTTGGGTCTGAAGTCGTTGAAGAGATCTGAAGTGAAAAAATATTTATATTTGACATTTTTATGATACTTTTATGAGGTGTAGCCGAACGAAGAGGGCCGTGCGTAAAACTATTCATTGTTTGTATTCGCGCCGCCACAGCGGATCTGAGCGGTGCTGCATGTTTAAGAAGAATAACAACCTTTATTCATCCTTCGGTGGGGAACAGTACAGGTGCAGCAAGCAGAAGCACACACACACGCACACACACACAAATAATGAGTAATAACGTATCTGGTCTGCAGGGTCGAGCCAACAGAGCAGAAACATCCAGAACCTTTAAGGTTCTTATTGGAAGTCCAGAAGGAACTCTGACAGGTGAAGTTAGCCTCACTTATCTGAAGCCAGCCCACTAGTTTCTTTATTTATCAGATTAAAAATATCAGAACGAAAAGACCAAAGAACCGTCTTAGGGGACCGTGTCCTGGTTTTTATGTTTTCGGATTCATCTCAGTGTTTAAGTACGATTGCCTAAAATATCAACAAAAGCTAAAAGAAGTAACTAAATTTAAAAAAGAGGTATGCAGCAACCGATAATGTAATAAATGCTTAGATCTTTAGCTCATTATTATTTTACTGGCTTAACATCATAAAAACCTTTTGGAAATGTGATAACTGCAGCTAATAATGTAATAAGTAGGACAATATTTCTTAGAAATAAAAGATTTTTCTGTTCATCAAATATTCCTGAAATATTTACTCTACAAATCCCATCAGTGATGTTAAATTTATTTACTACTTTTTTTTTCCAAACATTTACTTAAAACTTCCTCCGAATATTTCTCATTTAAATCTACAACTAACTGGACTGGTGCTACAGACGTGGACAAATTGTCGGTTCCCTTCGGTTAATGAAAGAAAAACTAACAATGGTGACAGAAATAACTTAATAATAAATAATAATAATAATAATAATAAATAAAAATTCGATGAAATTTAACCAATGAAAGTCAGACGTTGCTTTTCAACCATGTTTCAACAGAATTATTTAAAAAATAAACTCATGAAACAGGCCTGGACATAAATGATGGTTCCCTTAACTTAGTATGTAGTTGTAAAACCTTTTGAGGAAACCACTGCAATCCAACGATTCCTGTAACTGTTAATGAGATTTCTGCACCTCTCAGCAGGTGTTTTGATCCACTCCTCATAAGCAAACTGCTCCAGTTGTCTCAGGTTTGAAGGAGCCTTTTCCAGACGCCATGTTTCAGCTCCTTCAAAAGATGTTCAGTAGGATTTAGTTTAGGGCTCATAGAAGCCACTTTAGAATAGTCCATGTTTTCCTCTTAGCCATTCTTGGTGTTTTTAGCTGTGTTTTGGGTCATTGTCCTGTTGTAAGACCCATGACCTGCGACTGAGACCAAGCTTTCTGGCACTGGCAGCACATTTCTCTCTAGAATCCCTTGATAGTCTTGAGATTTCATTGTACCTGCACAGATTCAAGACACCCTGTACCAGATGCAGCAAAGCAGCCCAGAACATAACAGAGCCTCCTCCATGTTCCACAGTAGGGACGGTGTTCTTTTCTTCATATGCTTCATTTCTCCGTCTGGAAACATAGAGCTGACGTGTCTTGGTAAAAAGTTCCATCTTTGTCTCATCTGTCCATAGGACATTCTCCCAGAAGCTTTGTGGCTTGTCAACATGTAGTTTGTCTTTTTTATGGTTTGTTTTTAACAATGGTTCCTCCTTGGTCGTCTCCCATTAAGTCCACTTTGGCTCAAACAAGGACGGATGGTGCGATCTGACACTGATGTTCCTTCAGCTTGAAGTTCACCTTTAATCTCTTTAGAAGTTTTTCTGGGCTCTTTTGTTACCGTTCGTATTATCCGTCTCTTTGGTTTGTCATCAGTTTTCCTCCTGCGACCACGTCCAGGGAGGTTGGCTACAGTCCCATGGATCTTACATTTCTGAATAATATGAGCAGCTGTAGCCACAGGAACATCAAGCTGCTTGGAGATGGTCTTATAGCCTTTACCTTTAACATGCTGGTCTATAATTTTCTTTCTAATCTCCTGAGACAACTCTTTCCTTTGCTTCCTCTGGTCCATGTTGTGTGGTAAACACCATGTCACCAAACAGCACAATGACTACCTGTAGCCTATATATAGGCCCACTGACTGGTTACAAGCTTGTAGACACCTGTGATGCTAATTAGTGGACACACCTTGGATTAACACGTCCCTTTGGTCACATTATTTCAGCCTTTTCTAGGGGAACCATCATTTTTGTCCAGGCCTGTTTTATGAGTTTATTTTTAAATAATTATGTTGAAGCATGTTTGAAAACCAACATCTGACTTTCATTGGTTAAATTTCATAGAAGTTTTATTATTACTTTTGTCAGATTCAAGTTATTTCTGTGACCATTGTGAGGTTTTCTTTCATTAAATGAGGTACCCCAGGTTGGAACAGTATGTAACTAGTAACTAGAAGAAATGGCCGCACAGTTCGAACAAACCAGGAATAAATCCAAAATCAAAAGACTAAACCCCAGCTTGGTTTCAATGTAAATGTCCTCTGGAGTGTGTAAGAGGCAGAAAGTCTGGGTGCTAGACCCTTTGAGTTTGTCAAGTTGTTCTGGCAGGTTCAGGATTTTATCCTTTAGGTCCAAGTGTGAGCCGTCAAATAGCCATTCAGTAACTCTGTTCATTTACATGTCAAGTCAAGGTCTAGTTGTGGGTCAGTCCTTCCACCTGACGGACAAGAAGAGCAGGGGCATTTCCTCCTCTGGAGGTGGGTCGACTGCCTTCTTCTCCTCTCTGTAAGATGTAGTAGCTCAGGTGTGGCTTCCAGTTCTCAGTGGTTTCCGAGTTCACCAAAGACCTAGCTTTATAAAACAAGGCTACTACCATCTTAAATCAACTATAGCTAATCATTTTATGGCCATAAATTTTCTCTCAACAGCTCAGAATAGGTTACTGCTGCAAATCAGCAATCTAATGAACAAACACTCATTGTGCAGTATTTATTTTCCATGCATTCCCCCTTTTATAGGAAAAGTAAGTAAGTAGGTAAGTAAATGTTTATTTATATAGCACCTTTCAAGATAAAATCACAAAGTGCTTAACAATAAGATAAAACACTAAATAACAGTAATACAGAGAGAATAAAAACAAATAAAACTAAGTAAAAAAAACTAAGTAAAAGCAATCCATTCTCATCCTAACCATAAGTTATGATTATGGCATATTGTTATTAAATGGATTCTCTCCTTCAGTTAATGCTCTAAATCATTAACTGAATGAAGAATAAGCAGCGGAATATTCAGGTTTTATAATCAAAATATATTAGGTGTCTTTTCCTACAACACACTGCTTACAATAAACAGCGGTGGAAAAATGGCAGTCATGCAACAACACCATCCAAAATACCTCAAAACAACAGAATACATCATCACCCTTACAGCTGAATGATATTAAATAACAGTTAACCACAGCACAGCGTTTTAGCAGTCGGTCTGGCACTAACACCAGAGCAAAATATCCAGAAAAACAAGCCACAGACGTCAGTGCTGCTAAAGCCGTTAGCCGGATAGCTGAACGCCAAAGCTGCCTGCTCCTGTAATTATCTCTCCAACTTCGCAAAAGTCTTCTCCAAGTGTGTAATGCAGGATGTTTCCAATGATCCACTCTCACTTGTTTCGTCTTTATTAGACCTCAGCAACACGTCGTCCGTTTCTCTATCAGTAAGGGAACCTGCTAGCAGAGGGTGGGACTTAAACGTTCCCCTCCAGTCAGAAGTCTGTACCTTTCAACACAGCCAATAAAAACACTATTCAAGTGTAGTTGCTTTCACTGGCACATATAAACCACGGGATACTTTTATAACAACAACAAAAAAAAATAAAATAACACATATGATAAAAATGCATTTCTTCCACTGGGTTTCACATGCAAACGCTCAAACATCAGGCTCAGCTGGCAGACACACATGCAAGCAGAGAAGCAGTGGGACGCACACACACGCTTCAGAAACATGCATGTAGTCTCATTTCTGTGGTCGGATCATGAACACACTGAGGTTTGTCACTTGGAATATGTGTGTAGCTGGTACAAGGGAAAAGAGGTTAAAGATTCGGCTGCAGGAGATGAAGGCAGACATCATCCTCTTACAGGAAACTCTTTTATCAAACTCAACAATAGATCTTCCTCCAGCAGCCCAGTTTCCACATGTGTACTCAGCTTGTTATAATTCTAGGCAAAGAGGAGCAGCAACTCTTATTAATAGAAGGTTAAACTCTGACATTGATAACACAATCACAGATCCAGAAGGCAGATTTATAATAGTTACATTATCTACTCACAATGTTATCTATTACAAATATATCTGGTCCACATGTTGATGACTCTTCTTCTTTCCCTCCCTCTTCACCTCTGTGGTCACACAGATAACACACTAATTATAGGAAGTGACTTTAACACTATGTTGGACAAACACAGAACCACAGGAAGTCATGGAGTCTGGAAATCCTCAGAAAGTGTTAAACATGAAGGATTTTGGTCTCTGTGATACTTGGCGCTCTCACCATCCCACACTAAGAGAATACACCTTCTTCTCTTCAGTCCACCATTCCTATTCTAGATTAGATTATTTCTTAACTAGCAGCTCGCTGATGAATGACATGTCAGAAATCAGAATCCATCCTATTAGCATTAGTGATCACGCACCAGTATCATTCACTCTGAGAAGTAAGAGCAATAAACCAGCAACTAGAAACTGGAGATTTAATACGTCATTACTTAAAGATCCTGAGTTTATCAGCTACTTTAAAAGAGAATGGTCCTTATATCTAGAAAACAACGACTTGCCAGAAACTTCAGTGTGTGTTCTTTGGGAAGCAGGAAAAACAGTAACGAGAGGGAAAATAACTCCTTTTCTTCTCATAAGAAAAAGAAGGAAACTTTGAGAATTTCAGAGTTAGAACTCAGAATTAAATCCCTAGAGGAGCTTACCATGTCTCCCCAGAAGAACACACACTAAATGCTATAAGGAAAGCTAAACTTGAACTTAATGAAATAATAGATAAAAAAAACACAATTCTTGGTGCAAGAATTCGCTTGGAGAATTTTTAGCATGGAAACAAATCTGGAAGGTTCCTGGCTAAAAAGTTAAAAACAAACAAGGAGAAATCAACCATCTCCTCTGTCAGAGATCCAGAAGGAAACATCAGCCACGACCCTGACAAGATAAATAACACTGTCAAAGAATTCTATAAAACATTATATAAATCACAACTAAACACAACAGAATATTGATCAGTTTCTTAGTAACATCAATCTTCCAGAATGAAAACATGAAAATAAAACAACCTTGGATTCACCAGATGGTCCAGGTCCAGATGACCCAGGTCCACATAGTCCAGGTCCAGATGGTCCACGTCCAGATGAACCAGGTCCACATAGTCCAGGTCCAGATGGTCCACGTCCAGATGAACCAGGTCCAGATGGTCCAGGTCCACATGGTCCAGGTCCACATGGTCCAGGTCCAGATGGTCCAGGTGGTCCAGGTCCAGATGGTCCAGGTGGTCCAGGTCCAGATGGTCCAGGTGGTCCAGGTTCAGATGGTCAAGGTCCAGGTGGTTATCCAGCAAAATTCTAAAAAAACTTCTGGACAACGCTGGCTCACATTTTCTACAATATGTTTAGATTAGATAAAATTAGATTAGATTAGATCGGATTAGATTATGATTTGATTACATTAGATTAGATTATGATTAGAAATAAAGGAAAAACAAAAATACCTTTAAACATGAACATGGCTAATATTACTCTATTATTCAGTTTATAATTAGTTTATCTTATTTAGTCAAAATTTTATTGTAGTTTTTTATCATTTGCTTTAGTAGGTTTAATCTTTTTCATGTTTCCAATGAAGGTTGGGTTTCAGTGGATGTTGAAGTCACATAATTAATGCTCATCAGTTGTTTTTCTTCCATGTGAATTTGTGTTGTGCTTTTGCAGCACTCAGACAGTGGATAAGCCTGTCAGACAGAGCTCAGGGCAGAGAATGTCCTGCTGAGGTTCAGCATCTGGATTCGGGCAGCTGGATGATGTCGGCGTGAATGGAACTTCACTGTGTTCCCGTTGAAGTTAGATCATCACAGCTGGATGATGTTTGAACAAAAACTACCTGCACAGGAGTGTGTGTATGTGTGTCCAGCTGCAGATGGACAGAGATTCCTGGGAATACGAGCATCATGAATATTCATCCCAAAGCCTGTGTTTGGAACAGCTGCTGGGAGACACATCGTCCTGGCAACAGCAGGTGGAGGAGAATCTGACTGTCTGCTTAAGGAGGTGATAAACAACACATCCTCCGCTGTGAGGTCAGCACGCCGCTCTCTGGAAAACCATGCATGGATGGATGGATGCAAAGATGAATGGATGACAGATGGATGGATGGATGGACTGACGGATGGAAGGATGGATGGATGATGGATGGATGATGGATGTATGAATGGATGATGGATGGATGGATGGATGGATGATGGACGGATGATGGATGGATGTATATATGTATGTATGGATGGATGGATGATGGATGGATGATGTATGTATATATGAATGGATGAATGGATGATATATGTATGTATGTATGTATGTATGTATGTATGGATGGATGGATGATGGATGTATGTATGTATGTATGTATGGATGATGGATGGATAGATGGATGAATGGATGATGGATGGATGATGGATGGGTGGATGGATGGATGGATGGATGGATGGATGTATGTATGTATGTATGGATGATGGATGGATGATGTATGTATATATGAATGGATGATATATGTATGTATGTATGTATGGATGGATGGATGGATGATGGATGTATGTATGTACGTATGGATGGATGATGGGTGATGGATGGATGGATGGATAAATGGATGATGGATGGATGGATGGATGATGGATGTATGTATGTACGTATGGATGGATGATGGATGGATGAATGGATGGATGGATGACGGATGTATGTATGTATGTATGGATGGATGGATGATGATGGATGAATGGATGGATGGATGATGGACGTATGTATGTACGTATGGATGGATGATGGGTGATGGATGGATGGATGGATGAATGGATGAGGGATGGATGATGGATGGATGGATGATGGATGTATAGATGGATGATGGATGATGGATGTATGTATGGATGGATGGATGATGGATGGATGGATGGATGGATGGATGGATGTATGGATGATGGATGGATGGATGGATGATGGATGGATGGATGATGCATGGATGATGGATGGATGGATGGATGGATGGATGATGGATGGATGAATGGATGGATGGATGATGGATGGATGATGGATGGATGGATGGATGATGGATGGATGATGGATGGATGGATGATGGATGGATGGATGGATGATTGATGGATGGATGGATGGATGGAGGATGGATGGATGGATGATGGATGTATGTATGGATGGATGGATGTATGTATGTATGGATGTATGTATGATGGATGGATGGATGGATGATGGATGGATGGATGGATGATGGATAGATGGATGGATGGATGGATGATGGATGGATGGATAGATGGATGATGGATGTATGTATGTACGTATGAATGGATGATGGATGGATGGATGGATGATGGATGTATGTATGTATGTATGGATGGATGGATGATGGATGGATGAATGGATGGATGGATGATGGACGAATGTATGTACGTATGGATGGATGATGGGTGATGTATGTATGTATGGATGGATGATGGATGGATGGATGGATGGATGGATTATGGATGGATGGATGGATGGATGATGGATGGATGGATGGATGGATGATGGATGGATGGATGGATGATGGATGGATGGATGGATGGATGATGGATGGATGGATGGATGATGGATGGATGATGGATGGATGGATGGATGGATGATTGATGGATGGATGGATGGATGGATGGATGATGGATGGATGGATGATGGATGTATGTATGGATGGATGGATGTATGTATGTATGTATGGATGGATGATGGATGGATGGATGGATGGATGGATGATGGATGGATGGATGGATGGATGGATAGATGGATGATGGATGGATGGATGGATGGATGGATGGATGGATGATGGATGGATGGAAGGATGGATGGATGGATGGATGATGGATGGATGGATGGATGGATGGATGGATGGTGGATGGATGGATGGATGGATGATGGATGATGGATGATGGATGGATGGATGATGGATGGATGGATGGATGATGGATGGATGGATGATGGATGGATGGATGGATAGATGGATGGATGATGGATGGATGGATGGATGGATGATGGATGGATGATGGATGGATGGATGGATGGATGGATGGATGGATGGTGGATGGATGGATGGATGGATGATGGATGGATGGATGATGGATGGATGGATGGATGGATGGATGGATGATGGATGGATGGATGGATGATGGATGCATGATGGATGAATGGATGGATGGATGGATGATGGATGGATGGATGGATGGATGGATGGATGGATGATGGATGGATGGATGGATGGATGATGGATGGATGATGGATGGATGGATGGATGATGGATGGATGGATGGATGGATGATGGATGGATGGATGATGGATGGATGGATGGATGGATGGATGATGGATGGATGGATGGATGATGGATGGATGGATGGATGGATGATGGATGGATGGATGATGGATGGATGATGGATGGATGGATGGATGGATGGATGGATGGATGGATGGATGGATGGATGATGGATGGATGGATGATGGATGGATGGATGGATGGATGATGGATGGATGATGGATGGATGGATGGAAGGCTGGATCCGTTCACTCTTCATGGGGCTCACCGGCTAGAGGAGGAGCATCAGCAGCAGAGCCTTTTCCCAGAATTCCCTGCTCATCGCTTTCAGTATTTAAATGGGACTCAGATGTCATTTCCTGTTTGATTCGTTACCTCAGTCCTGATTTGGGACTATTTTCCTGCAGCCCTGATGGAATTTTCCAAAACTTCTAAAACTCTTTAGGGTTAAATCCAGTTCCCTCCAAATTTTTGCCCTAAATATCACAATTCCAGCATTGCCGAGTGACGAATCCACAGCTGCTCGTCCAGATGTTCCAGCACCAAGCAACAACTGTCGGTTCTCCTCAGGAGGGCCGGACCTCACGTGTCACTGAGCTGGTGGGGAAGCTCTCACCAACAACATCTGGGACATCCGATCCCATCTGAGCCTGGTACGGAACGCCAATCTGTCCTATGAGTCCACATAGACAAAGATCCAGTTTGGAAATGAAATGTTCTGAACAGGATGGAACAGAGCTGATCCTTTCCAGAACCTGGACATCAACAGGTCTGATGGAAGGACGGATCCTCCCCAGAACCTGGACATCAACGGGTCTGATGGAGGGACGGATCCTCCCCAGAACCTGGACCTCAACGGGTCTGATGGAGGGACGGATCATCCCCAGAACCTGGACATCAATGGGTCTGATGGAGGGACGGATCCTCCCCAGAACCTGGACATCAACGGGTCTTATGGAGGAACGTCTCCTCCCCAGAACCTGGACCTCAACGTTACTGAAGCAGTGTGGGTTCATCTGGACAGAAAATGGAACAAAAGTTTGATCTTTGGCTGCTCCTGATTGGACGTTACCGTCAATCTAAGCTCTCTGATTGGTGGAAAGTCTGACAGGAAGTGGCTTCATCATCATGTCCAGGTCTAAATAGAGGTCTCTTAGCAGCATAGTAGTGATGGTGATGTTTTTATGGTGAAATGTGGTAAATAATGCTGTTATCATGGATCATTGTGGATTTACCAGATGAATAAAACTACATTTAGTGGCTGGACTGTAAACCTCCTGGACGGGATAGAAATGCTGGAAAACCTCCGTACATCAGCTATCCATCACATTTACCCCACAGAGATACACACCACCGCTCCTGGTGGAGGTGGACCTCAGGGAGACCTGCTGGATTCTGATGCTCAGTTTAAACTCTAAGTAGTCTTCACCGTGTCAACGTGACTGCATGCTGCCATCTGATTGGCTGGTTAGATATTTGTGTTAACAGGAAGTAGAACCTGATAAAGTTTAATATAAAAAACGTTTTAGGCAATAAAACTCAACATGCTATGAAATCAGCTGATGTGTTCCTCAGTGTTCCACATCATCACAGGTAGACGAACAGGAAACCTTCATGTTCCATCACTTTGAGGGAAAACGCTGTGGAGGGTCGTAGTAGCAACGGGTTCCCACTCTGGCTCCCTCCGAGTGGGAAAAAGACTCAAACGCCTCCTTTTGTTCCAGTTATCAGGCAACACAGAGCAGGAGCAGATGGGCCGAATGAATTAGCCGTGTGTGTTTGAGCAGAGGGGGATTTATTTGCGTGGCTGAGGGGAAGGGAGGGATGGGGAGAACTTCCTCCTCAGCAGATCTGGAGGTGAAGCAACGTTTTCACGAGCTGGCAGCGATCAGGTTGCGAGGCAGAGTGCTTTCAGGGAATTCTAAATAAATCCAAGGGAGACAGCAATCCGGACGGAGGAGGAGGAGGAGAGCTCTTTGTTTACGGCCGACTCTGGAGACCTTAACGGACCCTCCGAATAAATAAATACCACCGGTACAGGAAGTTCAGCTGCTTCCCCCCCAGGCCCAGTTTAGTTTTATTAGCTACAGTCCTGCAGAGATACCAAACAACGAGACCACCTCCTCCTCCTCCTCCTCCTCTCTGGCTTTTTTAAAGAGGTGGACTGAAACCAAATCACCAACAGTTTCTGAGCTCAGACGTGGTTCCTGAAGGTCCACCTGAGGCCTGAACAGCATCAGAACTGGACCAGAAACACATCAGAGTCCCAAGGACCAGGACAAGAACAGACCGGCTGCTTGTCAGCCCTCGTCAATAATTGAGACGGCAGGTTAGAGGCGGGGCTAAAGCAGGAAGGTGGGAACTGGACAGGTGTGCTGGGGAGGAGGGGGCCAATAACAACAGCTTGCTCTCAGCAGGGGTCCCAGGAAAGAGCAGGGGAGGAGGTATCCATTACACCTACTCCTCCACCTGACACCCAGCAGGGAGAGGAGGAGGAGGGAGAGGGAGAGGAGGAGGAGGGAGAGAAGGAAGAAGAGGAAGAGGAGCAGGAGGAGGGAGAGGAGGAGGAGGGAGAGAAGGAGGAGGAAGAGGAAGAGGAGGAGGAAGAGGGAGGAGGAGGAGGAGGGAAAGGAGGAGGTGCCAGTCACAGCTGCTTGCCAGCCCACAGATCAGAGCTCAGGCCTCCTTCATCTGTGAGCAGAAGTACAAACATGAGCTGTTAAAGCAGGAAGTCGTGACGGCGCAGCAGTCCAGCTAGAAGTCCAGCTAGAAGTCCAGCTAGAAGTCCAGCTAGAAGTCCAGTTAGAAGTCCAGCTAGAAGTCCAGTTAGAAGTCCAGCTAGAAGTCCAGCTAGAATTCCAGTTAGAAGTCCAGCTAGAAGTCCAGTTAGAAGTCCAGCTAGAAGTCCAGTTAGAAGTCCAGCTAGAAGTCCAGTTAGAAGTCCAGTTAGAAGTCCAGCTAGAAGTCCAGCTAGAATTCCAGTTAGAAGTCCAGCTAGAAGTCCAGTTAGAAGTCCAGCTAGAAGTCCAGCTAGAATTCCAGTTAGAAGTCCAGTTAGAAGTCCAGCTAGAAGTCCAGTTAGAAGTCCAGCTAGAAGTCCAGCTAGAATTCCAGTTAGAAGTCCAGCTAGAAGTCCAGCTAGAAGTCCAGCTAGAAGTCCAGTTAGAAGTCCAGCTAGAAGTCCAGCTAGAAGTCCAGTTAGAAGTCCAGTTAGAATTCCAGCTAGAAGTCCAGCTAGAAGTCCAGCAAGAAGTCCAGCTAGAAGTCCAGCTAGAACCCTTGAAAAGGATTCAAGACACTTGGACCAGGACCTGCAAGATAATAATCCAACTAAATACAAGACCAGACCAGGAGTCTGGTTTCTAAACCGGAGCGTAGCAAAGCCGACCACAGGAGGCGCACAAAAACTTCCAGATTTCTAAAATCTTGCACACGCACGTCCCACACCTGCTTTTTTATAAACCAGAATCTACTCTAAAGTTGGTGTGAGGGAGCTCCTTGCCCCGCCCACATGGTGGCTGTAAAAGGTCAGGTGGACACCTGTAATACATATTCATCACATCATTTCCATGATGGCTCAGGAGGGAAAAAGAGGGAAGAAGTGGAATTCTCCGGAATATGAGACGGACATCCTGTGGACCACGTTGGAAAACTAGAACAGGTTTTATCTGGTGGGGACGGCGTGGTCATCACCAGGTCAGAAAGGTGGAGGAGGACATGTAACGTTGGGACGAACCTATGATGCCGTCTAACATGTCTGAAGGTCGACTGTGAGATCCCCGACCTGGCAGCTGGGTCCCTCTGGAAGGTGCCGGGTGCCAGAAACCCAGTTAGCACCTGCAGAGGAACTGGCACAGCCTGGTTCCTCCTGACCTGGTTCCTCCTGGTTCCTCCTGGCCTGGTTCCTCCTGTTTCTGCCTGGTTCTGCCTGGTTCCTCCTGGTTCCTCCTAGAACAACACACGGCAGTCTGAACAGCTACAGGTGGAAACACCTGACTGTAGTCTGACTGACAGCACGTTTCCATGGCGACCATGTTATGTAATAGTTATGATTATAATGTGTGGAACCTGCTGCAGCAAACTGTCACCTTATTCAGCCTGAATGGAAGTTTTGTTCCACGATGACAGAACATGTTTTCCTGGTTGAGCTTCATGCTTCTCTGCTCATCCTGATTTCTTTTTCTTCTTCTTCAGGAGTTTTAATATCAAACATGCCTCTTTATTGGTGTCTGCAAACAGCTTTAATATCTAACGTGGTGTGAAAGGTAATATGAGATCGTGAACGAACGTCTCAGGTTTCACATCATCTCTGGTTTTACCACAGGATGGATTGGGGGGGGGGGATTAGGGAACTTCCTGGCTAAGGAGGGGGCGTGGCCCTGGTTGGGATTAGGGAACGTCCTGGCTACGGAGGGGGCGTGGCCCTGGTTGAGGTGTCTACTTTTAAATCCAAAGTTACTGTAGATACGATCGTAAATGAGGCTGAAAGATCAAAAAATATTGATTATATATTAATTGTGGGCGCCGTGGCTCAGTGGGCAGAGCGGTCGTCTTGTAGCCTGAGGGTTGCCGGTATGATCCTCTGCCTGTTGAGCAAGACACTGAATCTCTAATTGCTCCTGATGGGTCGTGGTTGAGCGCCTTGCATGGCAGCTTCCACTATCAGTGTGTGAATGTGTGTGTGTGTGAACACGTGAATGTGATGTATGATGTAAAGCGTTATATAAATATGGACCATTTACCGTTTACCATTTAATTAGATGCATTTATAGGACATCAGGGTCATGTATTGATCAGTCTGAATTATCCAAGAAACGTGATGATGAGAGGATTTTGGTTTGTGGTGACTTAAGGATGGATTTACTTAAGTCTGGAGACCACATGAAAACTGCAGTTCAGTTTAAGTTTCTGTCCGTTAGTTGTAAAGCCCGGCAGAATAACCAAAGATGCTGCAACACTGAATGACTGATAATATATTTACAAATGTACCTGATGTGTAAATAGTTAGTGGGTCTTAGTGACTGATGTAAGTGATGATCTGCATGTTTTTACTGCATCGTATCACCAGAACGAGCCGATGCTACAAATATTTACTGTTAACTGACTCTTGGGTAAACGTCAGATGTCCAATGGTCAGTAAATGCAGCATGTAATGTGCTTCTATAAGTTGTTCTAAACCATCTCTACCATGTTCTACCATGATCATAACTCAGAATTCATCCATCATCATCTCACCAACCGTCTCCATGGTGATAATTTCTGTCCTAAAAGCAGCAGATGAGGCGACTGAAGTTAAACAGCCGACATCGATGAAGAAGCTCTGATAAAACTGATGATCTGGATAAAAACACAAAGGTCTCATCTGTGCCCCCCTTTTCTTCGTCAGGGCTCCTGGTCCCGCATCAGAACTTTTCTAGACCCGCCCCTGCATAGTGAAGTATAAACCCTATCTACCACCAGCAGCTACCATATTAGAGAAGTCCTGCCAACAACAAGACTTTGGGGTAAATATGTGAAGTGTGAACCGCTAGTTTTCTTCTCCTCAGCTGATCCATAAACACGTAGCAAGAGAGAAAAGTCGATCAGCTGATCACCGACAGTCGCCATGATTCCCGGAACAGGAGTCGAAGAGGAGGAGCAGACACAGAGAGGACCAGAGAGCCGCTAGACCAGCCACGCTGGCACACAATGCAGGAAAGTGTGGGTGTGGAACCCTCTAAACACCAAAAGTGTGGTGTTAAGCACCATCATCCTCCACGGGCTGACGCCCACATGTCACTCCATCAATGTTCTTTTTATTCTCAGTTCCATCCATAGAGTCCATAGAGTCATCCGGCTTGTCTCTTCCGTCTTCCTCTAGACGCCTCCACATCCTGCCAGCACGAGAAAAGACGGATGTACGGGGCTCGTCATGACTCGTATGTATTAATTGAACTAGAAATGTTAACGCAGTTAATTACATAAATTAGTTACCGCCTAACCCAGCCCTAGAGAGTACAAAAAAAAAAAGACTTCTATGATCACTTGCTGCTAAAACACAAAATAACATTAAGAATACCTGGATAGTGTTTCATGGTGTGGGACAAAATGTAGTAAAAATGATTTTCCAGCATATTTTGTACATAATGACAACTCAGTTATTGACAATCCTGAGGAAATTGCTAATGAGTTGACTGATTGTTTTCTTAATGTAGGCTTGAATTTAGCGAGGGAACTAGTGATGTAGACCTTAATGACTTTACATTTAACAGTACTTCAGGCTTCCTTGGCAGAGCTTGTTAGAGTGCTGTACCACAAGTGTCCCAAGTTAAAGAGCAAAACACCTACAGATGCTAATACTATGTCACTTATAAAAGAAGTAATGGCCTGTGTCCTCAAACCTTTTACTTAGAATAAATCCTCTCAGACAGGTATTTTTCCTGATATGATGAAAATGGCTGAGGTGGCACCAATAAACAAAAATGGTGACTAACATGTTGTATTAAACCATGGACTGGTGTATTTGTTGCCTCAGTTTTCAAAAGTACTTGAAAAATTGTTTGTAGGGATTTAATAAATCCCTGCTTGATAGAGTAAAATTGCCCAGCACCAGACGGCAGCCAGACAATCATTCTGTTTGCAACGATGCTGGACAAGACAGGTTTAAAAAAAAAAAAAAAAAAAAAAAGAAAAATTGTTTGTAAATAGACAGGATGGTTTTATAGAGAGACGAGTTATTGGGTTCACGAGCAACCGAGTTGGTCTTTTTATGGGGATTTGCTCTGTTTTGGAGCCCCTAGTGGATGAGGGGGGAACTTCACATTTTACCACCGGAGGTTGCCGTTTGGTCATGACACAAGAGGCGTTACACTAACTTAAATAAGAAGTTATTTAAATAACAGGTTTCAGTATGTTAGATTTATTAATACTGTGTCACATTTTAGAAAAGTAACGTGGTGTTCCACAAGGTTCGGTGTTGGGACTTAAGATATTAATACTTCGTTGGAGTGACGTTAGTGCAGTACTTAATAAGTTGAAAAATATTACATTTGTGGATGACAGAATTTTATTTTAAGGACCAGATATTAAAGAATTGCTGACCACAGCAGGAAAGGAGTAGATGAGGTCAAAAACTGTTTGATTTCAATAAGTTATCACTGAATGAAAATAAAACAAAATTTCTGGTGTTTGGTGGTGTTGGGGCAAATTGTGCATTTCAATTAGTCCTAAATGTAGTCAAAATTGAATGAGTATATGAAACTAAACTTTTGTGAGTAATTTTATATCATAAATTCAGTTGGAAGCCACATGTGGAAAATATACAACAGGAACTATTTAAAACTATCTATTATTTACAAAATAGGTGATTTTTTTTTTTCATAAGAAGTGTGTATATTGTATTTTTCACTTGTTATGCCATATAGGTCTTATTGTGTTGAGGTCTGAGGAAATACATACAGAACATGAATTGATCCTATAATTAAACCTCAGAAAAGAGCTATCGGGATAATAAATAAAGCTTCATGAAACCACTAATAAATTATTTATAGTCTTGCACCTTAAGAATCCTAGATAGAGTACACTCAAAAACATTAGAAACACTATTTTCTGTAAAGAATAAAAGTTTTGCCACCTGTATTCAACACATGCTTACACCAAAGTAACAAAAAATGAAGATTTTGTTACTCTACCTTACACACGGTGGAGCCATACCTTAAACACGGTGGAGCCATGCCTTAAACACGGTGGAGCCATACCTTAAACACGGTGGAGCCAAACCTTAAACACGGTGGAGCCATGCCTTAAACACAGTGGAGCCATACCTTAAACACGGTGGAGCCATGCCTTAAACACGGTGGAGCCATGCCTTAAACACGGTGGAGCCATGCCTTAAACACGGTGGAGCCATGCCTTAAACACAGTGGAGCCAAACCTTAAACACGGTGGAGCCATGCCTTAAACACGGTGGAGCCATGCCTTAAACACGGTGGAGCCATGCCTTAAACACAGTGGAGCCATACCTTAAACACGGTGGAGCCATGCCTTAAACACGGTGGAGCCAAACCTTAAACACGGTGGAGCCATGCCTTAAACACGGTGGAGCCAAAGCTTAAACACGGTGGAGCCAAACCTTAAACACGGTGGAGCCATGCCTTAAACATGGTGGAGCCAAACCTTAAACACGGTGAAGCCATGCCTTAAACATGGTGGAGAAAAACCTTAAACACGGTGGAGAAAAACCTTAAACACGGTGGAGCCAAACCTTAAACATGGTGGAGAAAAACCTTAAGCATGGTGGAGAAAAACCTTAAACACGGTGGAGAAAAACCTTAAACACGGTGGAGCCAAACCTTAAACACGGTGGAGCCATACCTCAAACACGGTGGAGCCAAACCTTAAACACGGTGGAGCCATACCTTAAACACGGTGGAGCTATACCTTAAACACGGTGGAGCCAAACCTTAAACACGGTGGAGCTATACCTTAAACACGGTGGAGCCAAACCTTAAACACGGTGGAGAAAAACCTTAAACACGGTGGAGCCAAACCTTAAACACAGTGGAGAAAAACCTTAAACACGGTGGAGAAAAACCTTAAACACGGTGGAGAAAAACCTTAAACACGGTGGAGCCAAACCTTAAACACGGTGGAGCCAAACCTTAAACACGGTGGAGCTATACCTTAAACACGGTGGAGCCATACCTTAGACACGGTGGAGCCAAACCTTAAACACGGTGGAGCTATACCTTAAACACGGTGGAGCCATACCTTAGACATGGTGGAGAAAAACCTTAAACATGGTGGAGCCATGACAATTCTGTGTCACAGTTGCTCCTACACACTATTCCATACATAAGACACGTTGTTCATAAATGAAATCTCAAGGGTACCATCAGGAAAACACATCTATTCAAAAACCATTGGGTTATTGAAAGCACTTACTTACAAAACTGATCACCAATCAACCAACCACAAACCGGCCTCACTTGCTCAACTGGCATTTTGAGATCTTTGCAAGCATGGAGGCAGGTAGAGGTAGAGAGAGATGAGTAGTCCTACTCATTTCTAGTAACCTCATCTACTGGTCAAAGAGGTTATGCACGGAACAATATTTCAGATACTATTAGAGCAACGTTGGTGGGTCATCACGGCCTGACAATGAGGGAAGCTGGGAAGAGAGTCCACCCACATCTAAGCCGGTTCACATCAAACAGTAAGGACATTCAGACTGGAAAACAGGCGTCTTTAACTCTCCGCTCCAGTCTGTATCTGCAGTATTTACACTATTGTACTGTAAAGTACTGTAGTACTGTACAGTGATGTGCAGTATGGAGCTGGTATCAGTTGTAACCTTTCAGCAGTTTCATCTTTAGTTGTTGTGAAAACCTTTTGTGGAAAAAGAAATCGTGTTGCATTGAACTTCACAGAATGTCACCTGATGAACTGAATAGAAACAAGACTGCAGTGTTTTATAGAAAGTACACTAGTGTGCTGCTAATCTGAAAGTGTATTCATATGATGCAAGTGTGTATTGTTTTGTCATCAGTGACATTTTGACAAAGGATTGTTAGGTTTTGATAGCAGAGTTTCAGTTTGCATTACTATGGAGGGGGAGATGGACAGGTGGATCGGTGCGGCGTCTGCAGTGATGCGGACTCTGCATCGGTCTGTCGTGGTGAAGAAGGAGCTGAGCCAAAAGACAAAGCTCTCGATTTACCGGTCGATCTACGTTCCTACCCTCACCTATGGCCACGAGCTGTGGGTAGTGACCGAAAGAACAAGATCGCGAATACAAGCGGCTGAAATGAGTTCTCTCGGGCTCTCCCTTAGAGATAGGGTGAGAAGCTCGGTGATCCAGGAGGGGCTCAGAGTAGAGCCGCTGCTCCTCCACATCGAGAGGAGCCAGATGAGGTGGCTCGGGCATCTGGTTAGGATGCCTCCTGGACGCCTCCCTGGTGAGGTGTTCTGGGAACGTCCTACCGGAAAGAGGCCCCGGGGAAGACCTAAGACACGCTGGACTACATCTCTCGGCTGGCCTGGGAACGCCTCGGGATCCCTCCGGATGAGCTGGTGAATGTGGCCGGGGAGAGGGAAGTCTGGGTTTCCCTGCTTAGGCAGCTGCCCCCGCGACCCGACTCCGGATAAGAGATAGAAAATGTATGGATGGATGGAATGAGTTTCAGTTTGATATAGATGGTTTATTTCCTGTTGTGTCTTGTGTGTTCTGCAAAAAGTGTTTATGCAACAGGCAAAAACTGTAATTATTTTATTTTTTCTCCTTTGTATTACTGATATTCTGGGATATTTTATGGATGTGCAGGAAAGGAAAGACAAGCTGGTTTCGGCCTTTTGCTTCCTCACAGACCTTGTAAATATAATTTTTTAGTGCAAGCATGTAAGAAATATTTGTCAGCTGAACGTACATAATTCAAGTTTTGAAATGTAGATTGTAACTGAAATAAACCATTCATTCATTTATGAGGGAGAGGAGGAGGAGAATCTCCCAGCTCTTCCTTAGTCTCGCTCCAGTATCGGAGCTTCTATTTTAGCCTAATTTAGTTAATATAAATGGTTTAAATGTTGTTACCCAAATTTTAATTCAGTGTTTCCTTAAAAGCCTTTTATAACCATTTTTGTTAAGAAAAATAATATTTTAAGTAAAATTCAAGTGAACAGAAGCACAAGAAGCAAATCAGATAAAGACCGAAGGCTCAGTGCAAAATATCTGATCCCCATGCAAAAGTGTGTGTTCAGGTGTGTTTATGTGTGTGTTCAAGTGTGTTTGTGTGTGTTCAGGTGTGTTTATGAGTGTGTTCAGGTGTGTGTTCAGATGTGTGTTCATGTGTGAGTTCAGATGTGTTCATGTGTGTGTTCAGATGTGTTTATGAGTGTGTTCAGGCATGTGTTCAGGTGTGTGTTCAGGCGTGTGTTCAGGTGTGTGAGGTTACAACACAGCGAGGGTTTAGCCTGATGATGATGTAATCCTGTGATTCTCAAACCGAGCGGTAGGTCGGGGGTCACCGAGCGGATCCTCACTGTTTGGACCGAGTCCCTCGGTGGCAGTCGTCACTTGTCCGTCACTGACGGAGGCGCCGCTCAAGACTCAGTCAAAATCCTCTGGAAACATCTGGATCTCTGGGTCCTGTACAGAATCTCTGATGGATGTTCTGATTCTAAACTGGTCCTATTCTCTGAGAAAGGTGAAACATGTGAAAATGTAAAACTAAAGTTCTTCAGAACCGATTACCCTGGGTCTCTACAGACACCTGGACCTGAAGGACCCGGTCTGGTGAGAGTGCAGGTTTTGGGCAGCCTGCCTGGCCTCTGAGGGCCCCAGGGGCCATGTGGGCCCACACTGGGACACCTAATCTGCATCATTAATGCTCCCAGTGGACCATCAGCGGAGCAGCCCTCTCTGGTTTCAGTCCGAGTCCTGGCTCACCTGCTGCGTCACTGTGGCAACAGCAAGCAGCAGAACTGCCGCTTCTCCCAGATTAAAAACCTTAACATTAACAGACAGTTCCATTACAGCCCAGCTGGTAAAGAGAAATAAACTGAACCAGAAAAAGACCTCTCAGATTCACAGGTGAACCAGAACCACCTTTCCGGTTTTACAACAATATGACACACAGAGCAGATCCGTTCTGCTCCACCACTGGAACCAGAACCTGCCCGTTAAAGCCCTCAGAGAGACGGAACCAGAAGGGAGATGGATTCATCTGCAGCAGGTCCTTTCACCAGATTTTACTGGGAGATGATGAAGATGAGGAAACAAGAGGTGATGATGAGAAGGATGAGAAAAATCTGACTGATCAATCTGACGGACCTTCATCCAGCAGTAAACACACAGCAGTCATATGGAGAGGAGACACGGCCCCACCCCCGGTGCAGATTAAGCAGGGAGCTGTATGGTGCGGGCGGGGGGGTGGGGGGGGGGGGTTGGGGGGTAACATGCTGCTATGAGCGTTTCCAAGGTGACCCTGGCTAAAAGCTGGCATCACATCTGTAGGCAAGTGCGGCCGTCCTGACCGCCATCAGGCAGCACGCTGCTGATCTGAACCCCGGCTGACCCCCACACCCCTCGCTGGGACTGGGGAGAGGTGGAGCTGCAGGTAATCAGGTGATCAAACACCTGAACAGATGTCAGGACTTAAATTGGGAAGCAGAACCATGCAGAACCGTCTGGGTTCTGACCAGCAGAGGAGACGGCCAAAATATAAAATCTCAGATTTGTTTAAAGGCACTAAAAACAACATTATACTCAAAGCTGTGCGTGTAAATGTGCTTCCTGAATACGCAGACACAAATATAGACATGTCGAGCTCCTATTGGCTCAGGACGCTGCCAATCAACCATTGAGAAGACGAGACTCCCCCAGCTGGTGGACCAGGGTCATGGTTCTGCTGGACCAGATTTTGCTGATGTATCAACAGAACCTTCAGAACCAAACTGTCTCACAGCACAGACCCCCAGCCAGGGCCCTATGTCGGACCCTTCAGATTACAAAGGACAAACTCCTCTGCGTGGTGTGTTAGGGGGGGAGAGGTCTCCAGTGGTGGTGCCACCACCAGCTGTTCGTTCTCAGCTGCCCCCCCCATTGGCAGAACAGGGCGACATGCTTCGGGAGGTCGGGGGGAGGGGACTGGACAGCAGTAAGTAATGATGTTGTCGTAGGACACAGAGGTGGGTGATGAAGAGGTGAACACTGTACACTCTCCTTCATCCTGGATGTAGGATTTCTGCTGACATCAGGAGTTTTTATCCGCAGTAACTTCCTCAGGCTCATCTTCTACCAGCTGTGGAGACATTCAACTCCTCCAGGGGCACAGCCAGACTTTTATACATGGGGGACCAGAGGAAGAGCCAAACCTTATCAGGAGGGTGACCTAGTAATAAAGGAAATGATATTGTAGTGACTATGGCATTTAGTCACTCAGCTGGGTGAGGGGAGAGATCCGTTAGTAACGCGCTTCAATAAACAATCCAAAACCGCTGTTCAAGTTGGGTGAAGTTCCCGTTTATTGTCCAACCTATGTTATTGTATGCGTTGATAATGGGTCACATTTATGATCGAAATAAAAAAGTGCCAATAACAAAATAAGTGAGCGGTAATAACCGTGTCCTTCTCCCGCACCCAAGCTAATTAGAAAGCGACATCACCTGTGGCTGTCATTTAATACACCTGATGTGTCTCTTTACTGCCACCCACTGTGATAATACAAACCAAAAAATGCAAGTGACACAAAAACAACAAATGGCTCCTACAGATATAAAATAGAAATATAAAACAGCGCCCTTTCACACCTCTATAATAGAAGAGTCAGATATTGATAAGAATGTGGTATAAGTGTGATTGCCGGTGGGAGAGATGTCGGTGAGTTCTGGAGAAAAAGTAATACATCATCAGCATAAAGACTTATCTTATGTTCTATATTTTTGGCATGGATTCCTTTAATCTATTTATTTTGTCTTATGGCAGCAGCTAGGGGTTCAATAAAAATAGCAAAGAGTGATGGAGAAAGCGGGCAGCCCTGTCTGGTTCCTCTCTGCAAACAGAAGCTTGGAGAAGTTTCAACACTGGTCTTCACACATGCATTTGCTATTTTGTGGTGAAAAGTTTGATTCCAGTTCTAAAAAACTCTGCTAACGTGTTCTCCTATGACTGCCTTTGTTTGACATGAACCATGAAGGTCCGGCTGGTTTCCATGGACATGAAGGAGGTTTTCAGTGAAGGATTCACTCTTCCTATCATAGGCTATCTTGGACTTCACTTCTTTCTGGATCCTCGTGGTGTTTCTGAGGCCTGGTACACACAAAGTTTTTTTTAATTTGATGAGATTTTTTATCTGGTCGAGACTTCACAAGTGAGGAGAAAAAATCAGACATTTAACAGTTTTGATTGTACTGTGTGTGGTGTGCTCAGATTATCTCATCACAGAACAACACACACATAATGATACCGATCTAGAATATAGTCCTCTGAGCTCCTCTCAGGATACATCGAGTATAGTCCATATATTGCCCAGCTCTAGACAGAGGTTGAATGTTAAACGCCTTCAGATCAATGACCTAATGCTACTGTTATTGCACCAGCTCTGAAAACAGCATGAGGACTGGTTCTGATCCAAAACCCATTTTCTGTCCTGAGAGCTCGGTTGGTTCTGGATTGACTTTGGAGGAAATCCTGTGTGTTGGTACCAGCTGAAAGGCTGTCAGACACATCATTCTTGTGATGTAACAGGCTGTCAGCGCCATGTGGACTCGTCTCTGATCGGGTTGATGATGACAGTCGAACATCTGGCGTCCATTAATCCTCCGGCGCTGAGCTCAGAGCCCAAGTGTCTCTAGATTTTCTGTCCATTTGTCTGATTGTTTAATCTGATTCATATTAAAGCATTAACTGGTTAGAGATGTCTCACGACCCTGAGGGAACTGACATCAGGGACACGTACTGACACTGGAAAAATGTGCTGACATGGGGGACGAGTCCCCAAATGGAGGACACGTCCTGATACGGAAGAACACATCCTGATACAGGGGACACATCCTGATACGGAAGAACACGTCCTGATACGGAGGACATGTCTTGATACAGGGGACACATACTGATACAGAAAAATATGTCCTGATACGGGGGACACATTCTTATACGGGGGAACATGTCCTGATACGAAGGACACATTCTGATACGGGGGACACATCCTGATACGGGGGAACATGTCCTGATACGAGGGACACGTCCTGATACGGGGGAACATGTCCTAATACGGAAGAATACGTCCTAATACGAGGGACACATCCTGATACGTGGGAACATGTCCTGATGAGGGGGACACATCCTGATACGGAAGAACACATCCTGATACGTGGGACATGTCCTGATAAGGGGGACACATCCTGATACTGGCGACACGTCCTGATACGGAAGAACATGTCTTGATACGGTGGACACATCCTGATACGGAAGAACATGTCCTGATATGAGGGACACGTCCTTATACAGGGGAACATGTCTTGATATGGGGACACATCCTGATACGGAAGAACACGTCCTGATAGGAGGGACACGTCCTGATAAGGAGGAACATGTCCTGATATGAGGGACATGTCCTTATACAGGGGAACATGTCTTGATATGGGGGACACATCCTGATACAGAAGAACACGTCCTGCTACGAGGGACACATCCTGATACATGGGAACATGTCCTGATACGGGGGACACATCCTGATACGGAAGAACACGTCCTGATACGGGGGACACATCCTGATACTGGCGACACGACCTGACACAGAAGAACACGTCTTGATACGGTGGACACGTCCTGATACGGGGGACATGTCTTGATAAGCAAGAACACGCTCTGATATGAGGGACAAGTCCTTATACAGGGGAACATGTCTTGATATGGGGGACACATCCTGATACGGAAGAACACGTCCTGATACGGAAGAATACGTCCTGATACGGAAGAATACGTCCTGATACGGGGGACACGTCCTGATATGGAAGAATACGTCCTGATAGGAGGGACACGTCCTGATAAGGAGGAACATGTCCTGATAAGGGAGACTCATCCTGATACGGAAGAACACGTCCTGATACGGTGGACACGTCCTGATACGGAAGAACACGTCCTGATACGGGGAACACGCCCTTATACGGGGGAACAAGTCCTGATACGGGGAAACACATCCTGATACGGAAGAACACGTCCTAATACGGAAGAACACGTCCTGATATGGGGAGGAGTCTGAACCAGTTTGAGATTGAAAGAGTAGATGAGATCCAGAAAGTCAGTCGCTGTGGTTTTCCAATGTGAATGTTCATGTCTCCCAGACAATTAGAGGTGTGCCATAATCAGGAATGTCAGAGAGACACGTCCTGATATGGGGGACATGTCTTGATACAGGGTAACACATCCTGACATGGTTACGCATCCTGATATGGTGGACGAGTCCTGATGGGGGACATGTCCTAATCGGGACACCTCCCGAAACGGAGGACATGTCCTGTCAGGGTGAACTGAGCGGAACTGCGACTCAGTGAAGAGTTGGAATTGATCAGAACTGGTTCAGGTTTGCGTTCTGGTTCATGTTTAGATTCTGGGTCAGGTTCTAGTTTGGGTTCCTGTATTCAGACCTACCAATAAATGTGTTCTGCAGTAACATTCAAACATACAAATTCGTCATTGACTCCGATTTTTCCCACAATAATAAAAATCTGGATGGAATCTGGGAATTAGAGAAGTAAACTGGAACTGATTGTAAACTGTGGAATACCTTGGAATTTTGTCATATGTGTATGGGACTTGCTTTCCCAACCAATCCAACAGTTTTCCACAGAGCGAGTGCCAAAAACAAAAAGGAAAGCCTAGAAGAAATTATCCTTATCAGCAGATTTTGGTAAAAAATAAAACTTTGGATAAAACCAGAATATAAACTGTGACTGAAATCCAGCCGCTTCATGTCAGGAGACAAAAGAAGGAGAAGAAGAGGAGTTTATTGATAGTAAATCTGAATTAAAACCTGCTTGTGGTTTCCAGTAAAGAATTCTGATTGGTTGGAAACCTTCTGACCTCAGTTCAGCTCCCAGAATTCCAGGTTTTTATCCTGAATGTTTTTCTGCTTGTTTTTCTGCTTGTTAAGTCCTCTAACGAAGAAAGAGGATGAAAAATCCAACATATTCCAACAGATTCCGGATTAGCGGGAGATTAGTTAATTTATTCAACAGTGAATTCTGGGAACCTGAATTTGTCCAATAAACAGGAGAGAAACTGGAAAGGGTGGGAATGTTTGGAGCTGTTGTGGTTCTGGGCCAGAACTCTGACAGAATGGGTGATATTTACTGAGGAAAAGATGTGGCACAGATCCGTTTGTGCCAATCCAGCAAACAGCCTGAAGACTGACACCTCCGCTGGCAGCCGAGGCAACATGGCCGCCGACCAGCACACGTACACATGGGCACACACACACACACACACACACACACACACACACACACACACACACACACACACACAAACACACACACACCAGATGGCATTCCTGGATTCTGTTTCCATTTTCCCTGTCACATTTAGAGTAAGTGTGTAAACGCACACACCTCAGTCGAATGTTTTATTTATACTCTGCTCTGATTGGCTTCTCTGTGACAGCCAGCTGAAATCTGTCAAATCAGAGCTGAAATGCTTCCATTGGGAAAACCTGAAGACCACAGTAAACCCGTGTCTAGAAAACTGGCTGCGAAGAACGTTAGCAACAACTGGAAAAACGAAGAACGATGGTAGCAACAACTGGAAAAATGAAGAAGAACGATAGCAACAACTGGAAAAAACAAAGAAGAATGATAGCAACAACCGGAAAAATGAAGAAGGATAGCAACAACTGGGAAAACGAAGAAGAACGATAGCAACAACCGGAAGAATGAAGAAGAAGGATAGCAACAACTGGAAAAACAAAGAAGAACAATAGCAACAACCGGAAGAACAAAGGATAGCAACAACTGGGAAAACGAAGAAGAACGATAGCAACAACCGGAAAAATGAAGAAGGATAGCAACAACTGGGAAAACGAAGAAGAACGATGGCAACAACCGGAAGAATGAAGAAGAAGGATAGCAACAACTGGGAAAACGAAGAAGAACGATAGCAACAACCGGAAGAATGAAGAAGAAGGATAGCAACAACTGGAAAAACAAAGAAGAACAATAGCAACAACCGGAAGAACAAAGGATAGCAACAACTGGGAAAACGAAGAAGAACTATAGCAACAACCGGAAGAATGAAGAAGAAGGATAGCAACAACTGGAAAAACAAAGAAGAAAAATAGCAACAACCGGAAGAACGAAGGATAGCAACAACTGGAAAAATGAAGAAGAACGATAGCAACAACTGGAAGATCGAAGAAGAAAGATAGCAACAACCGGAAAAATGAAGAACGATACCAACAACAGGAAAAACAAAGAAGAATGACAGCAATAACCTGAAGAACGAAGAAAAAGGATAGCAACAACCAGAAAAACAAAGAAGAACGATAGCAACAACCAGAAAAACAAAGAAGAACGATAGCAACAACCAGAAAAACAAAGAAGAACGATAGCAACAACCGGAAAACAAAGAAGTACGATATCAACAACCAGAAAAACGAAAAAAAAAAACAAAAACGATAGCAACAACCGGAAGAACGAAGAAGAACTATAGCAACAACCGGAAGAACGAAGAAGTACGATAGCTACAACCGGAAGAACGAAGAAGGATAGCAACAACCGGAAAAATGAAGAACGATAGCAACAGCCAGAAAAACGAAGAAGAACGATAGCAACAACTGGAAGAACAAAGAAGAAAAATTGCAACGACCGAAAAAACAAAGAACGATAGCAACAACCGGAAGAACGAAGAAGGATAGCAACAACCGGAAAAATGAAGAACGATAGCAACAGCCAGAAAAACGAAGAAGAACGATAGCAACAACTGGAAGAACAAAGAAGAAAAATTGCAACGACCGAAAAAACAAAGAACGATAGCAACAACCAGAAAAACGAAGAAAAACGATAGCAACAACCGGAAAAACGA
The DNA here is from genome assembly GCF_017639745.1 of Melanotaenia boesemani. NCBI lineage: Eukaryota > Metazoa > Chordata > Actinopteri > Atheriniformes > Melanotaeniidae > Melanotaenia > Melanotaenia boesemani. Next base: position 429,360 of record NC_055695.1, on the reverse strand, counting down.
AGAAGAACGATAGCAACAACCGGAAGAACGAAGAAGAACTATAGCAACATCCGGAAGAACGAAGAAGTACGATAGCTACAACTGGAAGAACGAAGAAGGATAGCAACAACCGGAAAAATGAAGAACGATAGCAACAGCCAGAAAAACGAAGAAGAACGATAGCAACAACTGGAAGAACAAAGAAGAAAAATTGCAACGACCGAAAAAACAAAGAACGATAGCAACAACCAGAAAAACGAAGAGCGATAGCAACAACCGGAAAACAAAGAAGTACGATATCAACAACCAGAAAAACGAAGAAAAACGATAGCAAGAACCGGAAAAACAAAGAAGAACGATAGCAACAACCAGAAAAACGAAGAACGATAGCAACAACTGGAAGAACGAAGAAGAACGATAGCAACAACCGGAAAAATGAAGAAGTACGATAGCTACAACCGGAAGAACGAAGAAGGATAGCAACAACTGGAAAAACGAATTAGAACGATAGCAACAACCGGAAGAACGATGAAGAACGCTAGCAACAACCGGAAAAATGAAGAATGATAGCAACAACCGGAAGAACAAAGAAAAACGATAGCAACAACCGGAAAACCGAAGAAGAACGATAGCTACAACCGGAAAAACGAAGAAGGATAGCAACAACTGGAAAAACGAATTAGAACGATAGCAACAACCGGAAGAACGAAGAAGAACGCTAGCAACAACCAGAAAAATGAAAAATGATAGCAACAACCGGAAGAACAAAGAAGAACGATAGCAACAACCGGAAGAACAATGAAGAAAGATAGCAACAACCGGAAGAACGAAGAAGTACGATAGCAACAACCAGAAAAACGAAGAAAAACGATAGCAACAACCGGAAGAACAATGAAGAAAGATAGCAACAACCGGAAGAACGAAGAAAAACAATAGCAACAACCGGAAAAACGAAGAAGTACGATAGCAACAACCAGAAAAACGAAGAAAATGACAGCAACAACTGGAAAAACGAAGGAGAACAATAGCAACAACTGGAAAAATGAAGAGCGATGGCAACAACCAGAAGAACGAAGAAGGATAGCAACAACCGGAAAAATGAAGAATGATAGCAACAACCGGAAGAACAAAGAAGAACCATAGCATCAACCGGAAGAATAAAGAAGAAAGATAGCAACAACCGGAAAACCGAAGAAGAACGATAGCTACAACCAGAAGAACGAAGAAGGATAGCAACAACTGGAAAAACGAATTAGAACGCTAGCAACAACCGGAAAAATGAAGAATGATAGCAACAACCGAAAGAACAAAGAAGAATGATAGCAACAACCGGAAGAACAAAGAAGAACGATAGCAACAACCGGAAGAACAAAGAAGAAAGATAGCAACAACCGGAAGAACGATGAAGTACGATAGCAACAACCAGAAAAACGAAGAAAAACGATAGCAACAACCGGAAAAACGAAGAAGTACGATAGCAACAACCAGAAAAACGAAGAAAAATGATAGCAACAACCGGAAAAACGAAGGAGAACAATAGCAACAACCGGAAAAATGAAGAGCGATGGCAACAACCAGAAGAACGAAGAAGGATAGCAACAACCGGAAAAACGAAGGAGAACAATAGCAACAACCGGAAGAACGAAGAAGTACGATAGCAACAACCAGAAAAACGATAGCAACAACCGGAAAAACGAAGAAGTACGCTAGCAACAACCGGAAAAATGAATAATGATAGCAACAACCGGAAGAACAAAGAAGAACGATGGCAACAACCGGAAGAACAAAGAAGAACGATAGCAACAACCGGAAGAACGAAGAAGTATGATAGCATCAACCGGAAAACCGAAGGAGAACAATAGCAACAACCGGAAAAATGAAGAGCAATGGCAACAACCAGAAGAACGAAGGAGGATAGCAACAACGGGAAAAATGAAGAACGATAGCAACAACCGGAAAAACGAAGAAGAACAATAGCAACAACCAAAAAGAACAAAGAACAATAGCAACAACCGGGAAAACAAAGAACGATAGCAACAACTGGAAAAACAATTAAGAACGATAGTAACAACAGGAAGAATGAAAAAGAATAGCAACAACTAGAAAAATGAAGAACGATTGTTAAAAGTCCGTGGACTGACAGGGTCTACGTTACCCAGAATATCCCTGTCCTGTTGTAGTTTAGCTCAATTATAGTGACTTGTACCTGGTTAAAATATTTTTTAAATCTGTCTTTCTTGACATTGTCTAGTTATGCGTTAAGGATCGCTACGACAGTTAACGAGGGAAACTCGGACCTTCATTAAGCTAGAGAACATAACCAGAATTCGCCTCACATCAGGCGTACAACATTCGTTTCCTGTCTAACCTTTTTCAGTATAAAGGCTGGCTGAAACATGCTGTCTATCACCACAGTTATTAGGTTGGAAACCAGGGACTGTGTTTTCTTTTACTTTACATCATTTTCCACAAATATATACATCCCTTAGAAGAAAGTCTGTTTATCCTCTTTTTATAAAGATTTTATGTTTTTCTTTATTTTAAAACCAAAAAATGGAAATAAAAATGTGATTCTACAAAAATAACAAATATCCTATGATGTCTCTTCATTAAAAATATATGTTAAGTTTCCTTTTTGAAAAGTCTGGTAACATTTGTGTCTCTAAAGGAGTTTTATTCAGCTGTCTGAGGGAAAAATGGCTCTTTGGATTGGAAAGGCTGCAGACCCCTGCACTAAACACATAAACAGGTTTAGCAGCAGTTTTCTCTTTAAACAGCAACAGTTAAAATATTTCTTCATATATAAAATCACATATTTATGAGAAAGAAGGATGAAATGTTCAGGATTTACTAACTAAAAGGTAAAAAGTCAGCAGGATGAATTTAAAGCTGTGAAGCTGCTTCCTTCTAAACACAGAAGGAACAATATGTGATGAATATCAGCATCAGGTGAACAGACAGAAAGCAGGATGAGAATCTCACAGCTTCTAGATGGTGAGGAGAGAGAAATATTCACAATATGTACAATAACTTCCATCCATGCACCTTCACTGCTTCATTATCCAGATTTCTGGATATAATTTCTCTAAACTTTCATTCTTAGCCTGACTGTTTAGCTTCACCTCTGCACCTGCAGCCTCCGCTACCGGGAGTTAAGGGTTAACATCTCGTTTCCGGGTGTAGCGTCAGGTCTGTAGATGTAACTATAAACATGTGTGGTATCCACAGAAAGTCCAGAATCTCAGCTACCAGCTCAGTAAAACCATTTCTATCACCAACACACACAGTTAAGACAACAATAATTAAAAGACCAGCAACACAAAGTCTGAAATCACATGTAAACACAGATGATGTTTCCCCATGAACAAGAACAAACGTCTCCTCTACTGGAAGCTCACATCTCACAGATTCCACAGCTGGAAGTTTCATCTGAATATGACCAAGATTCACCAAACCAGAGGCAGAAGAAGACCCGATTTATGCTTCACGTTTGTAAAAGTCAGAAAGCATGTCTTACCTTTGCTGTCTGGCATAAATTAAAACCGCATTTATTAAAAAAATAAATTTAAAAAACAAAGCTTCTCGTTGTCTTTTAGGAGCAGTTTCCCATCCAAAAATCACGATGTTCTACCATCTGCAGGTTTAGACAAAGAGAAACGTTGGTTCTTCTTCTTCCAGACAGAAAACGTGTCTTCATGTTAATAAAGCCGCTCTCTCCTGATTACATCATCACTGCTGCAGCAGGGAAGAGAAACATGGACGCCATGTTTCTGTCATCAAAGCCAGCGGCCAGAAAAAACAAAACAAAAAAAAAAAAAAAAAAACCATGCATGATTTAAAAAATCAACGGCATTAATTACGCATTGCGGTAACGCGCGATTAATGCGTTAATGTGGGCAGCACTAATAAAAACCAAACTTGGTGGGAAAATGTTTCTTCCTCCACGGCAACTCTGAACCAGACGTACGCAAAAATCTAGCTAAACAGGAACCGGCGACACCAACGGTCCAGAATAAAACCAGGAAATGATGTGAAATGTGAGACATTTGTACATAATCTACTATCACCTTCCACCCCACATGTTAGATATTAAAGCTGTTCGTAGAAATAAACACATATTCCATATTAATCCTCCTAAGAGCCACACTCGGGAAAACCAGGATTTCCAGGAAAAAGGGAGAAGATGTTAATAAGAAGCTCAACCACTAAAACATGTTCTGTCATTGTGGAACAAAACTTCATGTTATAAAACCCATCCAGATAAATAAGGAGCCAGTCTGCTGCCAGCATGTAGCATCAGTGTGGAAAGTAGCTTTGGTCCTTCGTTCCAGCAGAGTGGGACCAGACTGGAGGCTGGAGGTCTAGAAGTGATGCTACGCTAACGAAACACACAAGAGGAGGATTTCCTTTATTTATTCTTACACAATGTTTTTATTCTTGTCCTCATTTCTGTCCACACGTCTTTATTTCCTACAACTCCTTGTCCACCTTGTGCTCCAGCTGAAGCACCGCCCACCCAGCTGGAGCCTCACCCACCCAGCTGGAGCCCCACCCACCCAGCTGGAGCCTCACCCAACCAGCTGGGGCCCCGTCCACCCAGCTGGAGCCCCACCTACCCAGCTGGAGTAGATCTGGAGGATCTCTGTCTCACACCCTGAAATATTCCACTTCTTCCCTCTTTTTCCCTCCTGAGCCGTCATGGAAATGATGTGATGAATATGTATTACAGGCGTCCACCTGAACATTTAAAGCCACCATGTGGGCGGCGCAAGGTGTCCCTCACCTGCGCCGCTTTAGAGTTGGTTCTGGTTTATAAATGGAAACAGGTGGAGGACGTCAAATTGCAGCATTTCTTTTTTTCCCTGCAGATGCTGCCTGTAGTTTGCTTTGCTACGCTCAGTTTGATAAATAAGGACCCAGGTCAGGTCTAAACTAATCCAGACTGAGTCTAGATCAGGTCCAGATCAGTCCAGACTGATCCAGTTAATTCAAGATCATAAAATGACATTTTCATTAGAAAAAGTGGCAGACTTTTTTTTAAAAAGTAAATCCAACTTATTAGATTCTCCAATGGATGTTTCCATGGCAACCTTTTCATGCGTTTCTGCGGTGTGACGTTATGAGTTTCCTATGTATGAGTTAGGAAAGCAGAAATCTGTGAGATACCTACAGGTACCTGAATGCACCATTCTGATGACACAAACACGAGATACCTGCCTGTAGCGACCTTGCTACGTCATGGGGTAACCTGGCACAGCAACCACCACACCTCAGTACGTTTAACACACTTTATTTGTGCAGCAACACAGGCATCCGTCTCTCCTCCTGCTCCTTCTGTCTGAGGCCCCAGCACGCTACTACAGGTAAAGAGTTTTAGGATTAGACATGCGTTGTAGCTGTGCCAATCTGCGTTACCTACGGCTGAGCAGGACCACGCCCACTGCCACACTGCCGTTTTTGTGACAAAATGGTGAAGTTGTGGTGGATGTAGCATCCCCAATGCTGGAAAATATCAGGAAGAAGGACATGAGAACCTGGAGAAAAACCAAGGACTCAAGGAAGAGCTGGAGAAAGCCTGGAAGGCAACAGTAGTACCGGTGGTCATCGGAGCTCTGGGGGCCGCATCCCCACACTGGAGTAGTGGCTCCAAGCTGGAGATGAACAGAGTGAGGAAAGAGCTTTATATATATATATATATATATATATATGATACAGCTGCAAAATACCTGTCTATCAGCTAAAATTCTGACCCTCAAAGACCTGTTAGTCCGCCGTTAAAAAGTCCACCTCCACTCCACTTCTTATCCTAAATCAGAAGCAGCTGTTTGAGGTCGATAGCTGCATAAAGACACCTGTACAATCAGTACAGGTAAAGCTGTATCATACACATAAATTGTTAAAAAAATCATATATTGTGATTTCAGGATTTTTTTAGATTATGTCTCTCACAGTGGACATGCACCTACGATGAAGACTTCAGACCCCTCCATGATTTCTAAGTGGGAATACTTGCAAAATAGCAGAGTGTTCAAATACTTATTTTCCTCTGTATGTATATATATATATAAAGCTCTATAAATAAAAAATCCATGTTAAATAAATAATAAATCAATAAAAACCTGCAGTTAGTCTGATTGTTAAACTGTAGCACTCCAACTAGATCCTTCCACTACAGAAAATAGTTCCCAATAACAGATCTGAGGGGTCTTTACTTTTATGTCTACCTCATCACCATCATCATCATCGCTTCTCCTCCCAGCAGGATGTATGCCACATACACACACACACACACACACACACACAACAAAAAACAAGCGTCCCGCCTGAAGAAGAAGCAGCTGTCTTGGCTGGTAGCCATCTTTCTCCAGGGAGAAATAAAAACAGAGGAGGAGGTGATGAAGAGCAAGAGAAGAGGAAGAAAACATCCAAAGTGATGGAAACAGAAGGAGTGAGAATAGAAAAAGAAAGATGGAGACACGGCAGATGAAAGAGGAAAAGTTTCAGAAGATCCAGAAGATGAAAACGGTGAATTAATTTACGGTTAGATAAAAATAAATATACAGTTAGAAATAAAATCAGTTAGATCATTTAATCATTCAATAAATAGAATTCAATCAATAAAATAAAGGGAAAGAAATTTTGAATGTGTTAAGGTGTCGGAATCATCTAATTAAAGTTGCTTTTTCACAGGATTCTACAGAACCGGGTCGGGTCCAAGATGCCAGACGTTCTGAAGAAAGAAAGAAAATAAAAAGGAAGCGAAGAGCGAAAAGAAAACACAAAGAATGATGACGGGAGAAAAAAGAGAACCGAAGGAAAGAAAATCGACTGGAGAGTTAAAGCTGAGTCAAGTTGGACAGACGGAGACTTGCTGGGATCGGTCCATACCCGGGGACGAGAGACATAGAGAGGGAGGAGAGAGAGAGAGAGGGAAGGAGGGAGAGGTGGGCGAGCGAGCACGCTGTGTTCAGGAAGTTCAAGCAGACAACTCTAATCCTCCAATTTCCTCCTCTAATCATCTCTGCTGCTCAGGGCTCCTCTCCACATTACTAACATCTTGACTCAGTATCACACACACACGCACGCTCATTCATGCATGCTCACACACGTGCACACTGATTTTTTTTTTATTTTATTTTATTTGGCACGTGTTAAAAGACATAATACAAAAATTATTTATATAAAAACAGTACAAGTGCAGAATCCGGAGCAGGATGGAGAGACTGATGCCGGGTGACCAGCAGTGAGCGAGCTTGGCGTCCTGGGTTTGTTTTTTATGGGTTTATTGTTTATGCATTGACGGTGTGACACTCTTATAAACTTTATGTTCCACTAACCAAGAGTTTACGCCTTGGATCCTTTTACTTCGTTGTGTTGGACTGCTGGTCCATCACCTGGTACCTCATACTAAGGGTACCAGATTTTTTATTGAGAGATTTTAAGAGAACAGGCAATAAGAAAAAGAGGAAAGAGGAGACAGCAGCTGTCCTCTGTTAACCTGGGGAGGAACAAGATGGACAAGCTCCAGGGAAACGTCCGGTTCCAGGAGGACTTCAGGGCTGTGTGATGGGCCTTACTGAGATGTGGCTGATGGAGTGGGACCAGGAAGCAGGACTTACCTACTGATGAGTCCATGGAGTTCCATTTCGTCTGGACTGGGACGCGAAGGTCTGGGGAAGACCCAGGGATGGGGAGTAATAAACGTTACGGCAGCGCTTTGACTGTCAGAGAGCTTCAGCACACAGACACTGAACTTTTACCCGTGTCACTCCCTCAAGTTTCCTTAACTTTTTATCTCCACAGTCTACGTTGTCCAGCGGGCTCCCCCGCCTCCGCCTGCAGCACCATCAGAGGCGGTCCAGAGGCTGCAGTTGCTCTCCCCCAACACCCTGAAAATAGGTGACTATAACCACGTCTCTCTTAAATCAACCCTGGAAAACTTTTACTAATATGTACCTTGTTCTACCAGACGGGATGAGTACTGGACCTTTGTTATGGATCGGTGAAAAATCCCTCCCTCTTCCTTCTTTGGGATCTGCTGACCATCACTGCGTACACTTCCTGTCAGACTGTGACACGGTCAGAAGAATCTGGGCTCTCCCTGCAGGAATGTTTTAAATGTACAGATTAGGTGGTTTTTATCCGGTCCTGTCGGAATGATGTTGACGCTGTGGTGGATGTCACCAGCTCGAATGCTGCTTCCTACAAAGACGTGATGTTACCTTGTGTGTTCAGGTGAAGCCCAATAATAATCCATGAGTCAACAAGAGTGTCAAATCCTGTCTAAAGAAAAAGAAGCTGCCTTAAAAAGTTGGGACGGTCTGACTTTCATTTAGCCAAGAAAGACTTGGAAGTTGAGATTCTGAAAGCAAAACAGAGCTAGAAAACCATTCTGGAAAGTAGAAACTGCAACCAGTCCTGGAATGAAAACCCAGAGCAGGAGCCAGAACTTTCTACACCATTTCATTCAGAGAAATCCTCCGCAGGTTCGTCTGATCCGGGGTCCTCCTCCGCGGGTTCCGTCTGACCCGGGGTCCTCCTCCGCGGGTTAGTCTGACCCGGTGTCCTCCTCCACAGGTTCTGTCTGACCCGGGGTCCTCCTCCACGGGTTCAGTCTGACCCGGGGTCCTCCTCCGCAGGCTCCGTCTGACCCGGGGTCCTCCTCCGCGGGTTAGTCTGACCCGGGGTCCTCCTCCGCGGGTTCCATCTGACCCGGGGTCGTCCTCCGCAGGCTCCGTCTGAGCCGGGGTCCTCCTCCTTGGGTTCCGTCTGACCCGGGGTCCTCCTCTGCGGGTTCCGTCTGACCCGGGGTCGTCCTCCGCAGGCTCCGTCTGAGCCGGGGTCCTCCTCCGTGGGTTCCGTCTGACCCGGGGTCCTCCTCCGCGGGTTCTGTCTGATGTCTACGGTCTGTTCAGTCCAGTTATCAGGGACTTTGTTTAGTGGTGGGAGGAGTCCTACTTCCAACTAAAGGAATTTATTTAAGGAAACAGGCATGAAGAGTTTTTAATTAAGGGTCACAAAATAGAGCAAAGAGAAAAACTTTGGGACTTTAATTGATGATAAATTGAACTTTGATGGAAACTGTAAGTCGTTCTGCCTCAGAAAACTGGCTCATTTCCACACTGACCCGGTTAAATTCTTCCTTACGGGCTCAGTTTCATCGTGGTGGCTTGGTTCTGTCCTGATCACTGCCATCCTCTACGCGATTTATTCCAGCTTCTTCCCCCCAGACGGAGGCTTTCAGCCCCACAGAAGAAGCCCAACCATACAAACAGTCTTTGTTCCTGCTGCCATCACTGAGCTCAATAAGACATTTGCTCTTTTTTGTGTACATTTATTCATCTTATTTATTTATAATTGAGTCCCCTAAATTCTTCATTCTTATCCGGTTTTGTATTGTTTTATTTTACTCATGTTTTCTATTGTTTTTATTGTGTTTTTATTTATTTCCAGCTTGAGCTTATATATTGTTTTATTATTGATAATGTTTTATATTATTCTTATGTTGATTTAAAGCGGAACACTGAGCACTTTGTTTTAGTTACTGGATCCGGTCTGTCTGAACCAGTCCGCCCACGGCTATCAACAAAAACACTGAACCTTGAACTGATGCAGCTCAAAGAGGCAGCAGATGACATCACCCTGGAGACACCTGTGTGTCCTCAGACGTCACCTGACACAGGTGAGGAAGAACATGCTTTTCTCTGAGATTGTTTATTTCGACTGGTTTTATTTTCCTGGTCGGACCAACATGGAGGGAAGAATCCTTCCTGCAGCTGCTTCATATCAGATCATTTCAGACGTGTGTGTGTGTGTGTGTGTGTGTGTGTGTGGTGGTCAAAATCTGCAGGAAGCAGGTGTTTCTAATAACTCACCTGTTTGAGTTTTATATGAACCACGTGATGTAAAAAATTCACGATGAAAAGTGTTTTGTTTTAGTATTTTCATGAAAGGTTAAAAATCACACGCGCGTGCGCGTGCACGCACGTGCACGCACTATTTTCCACCGTGCAAATGTTCTCCGGGTTCTTGTGTTAAACTTGGAGTTACCGCAGCGATGCGGAGGCTGAAAACATCCAAGCAAACAAAAATATTTACAGCTGCATCTGTCACACACGCGCGCGCGTTTCCTGCGTTTAACTCCATCTAGAATTAAAGACTAATTATCATGAGAACGATGAGAGAAAACAAAAAGGTTAAACTGGATTAAAGGTTTAGATTTCAGGACTAAATGAAAACGGAGAAAATCCTTCACGCTACTGCAACACACACACACAAACACACACACGAACACATTTCCCACAAACAAAACAATAAACTGTAGAAACTATTTCAACCATAAAAGTCATGTTTCTATTTTTACTAAATTAAAAACGCTGTGATTTTTTTCTAGAAATCTTTTTGCAACTTCGATTATTTTCTCGTCTTTTAAGTGAAAAAAATTTCTTTTTACTGCTTAAAGCTGCAAATAAAAACTAAACTAAAGCGGAACCTTCAGATTTCAGACTTTACATTTTTAATCCGTTCAGTTTATTTGAAATAAATCTCAAAATGAAGCAGAGGCTCCGCGCGCGGCCTGCACCACAACCAGAACTTCTGTAAACAACAACTCGGATTAAAGTAAACATTTCTACAAAAAATAAACAAATAATAAAAAATGAAAAATAAACATCAAAATCAAAAAACAATGAAGAAAATAAAAAATCATTTTTCGTCCGCGAGCGCGTGTGTGCTCCTCGCACCGGGACGATCCACATCCCGGATCCGCGCGCCACGGTTGCGGGGCCGGTCGGTAAAAGTCCGCGCGCGCGTGTGCTGGTGAGGGAGGAATTCAACGTTGTCGGTCCAGTTACGGTCAGCATAAAGCCGCCTTTGTTTCTCCTCATCCCGGACACAAGAACCGAACCTCCGGCCGGTCCGGTCTGCTACCCCGCAGTGAGCTGTCCTATAATGAACTCGGTCCCTGCCTCGTTTGGACTAAACCGGCTACAAAAGACTATTGTGGGCAAGCGGACCCCCTCCTTCCCCCGCGGACCCCCGCCCGGTCTCCCCGATCTCCCCCTGTCCGGACCTCACCTCCTTCTCCGGCATCCTCAGTGGATGGGGGGGGGGGGGGGGGGGGGGGGGGGGTTCAAAGGTCGGCTGGCCTCGTTGACCACAACAAGTTGCGTGACGCGACCCCGCGCGGAGGGTCGAGGCTCCGGCCGCCGCGCGAGGACGAAGCACGCGCCCAGCCGGACCCTAACTTTCTGTTAATGTGACGGAGGAAGGAGAGACGAGTCCCCGCGAAGCAGCTCCCTGCTGCGGCCAAAAACACCGCGGAGAGTCCCGCCGCTCCGCGAGCTTCTTTCTGGACATTTTCTACCAAACAGCGCGTGAAAAGTGCGGCAGCAGCGAGAGGAAGAGCGAGGAAGAGGAGGGAAAAGTTGAGGCAGCTTACCATCCACCAGGTCCGGGCTGAGATGTCGTAGCAGAGCTGCCATTTGATGGATCCTTCCGCGCTTTTTCCTGCCATGACGCTGTCAGCGAGCTTCATCTGAGGCGCGCGCGCTCACCGGAGATAAGACGCTAATTGAGAAAACATTTGCTCCGCATGTCGCTACACACCACACGGAATCATGGGAAAAATGTTGACAATGAACCAATCTCGTGCGGTCCCCGTGGCAAGGTGAGCAGCAGTCATCTGCTGCGGGGAGAACACACCCCCTCACACACGCGCACGCACGCGGCCAATGACGAGCTTGTTTTCCGCATCGCCGCGCGCCTCGGGTCGCCTCTCCGTATCTTCCTTCTTGAGTTTAATTAGGACTTTGTGGCTATAATCATCATCATCATCAGAAGAAGAAGCGCGAGCTGAAGTTCCTCCAAACTTCTTCAAGATCACTCTTAACGGGAGGAGCGCGCGCGCGCTTCCAGACCATCATGTAGTTTTTTGGGGGATTTCTGTTTTGACCCCCCCTCAGAAAACTCGTGTTTTGGCATAAATACCTCCAGACTGCGTGGGGCAGCGCGCGGGACAGAGCGCACCTGCGCCGGCCTTCGGAGGAGCGCACGCGGGGCCGCCAGCAGCGCGCGGAGCTCCTTCAGTAAGTCCAGCGTCAGACCTGCAGCCGCCGCAGATCCGGTCCAGTCTTTTATTCTGCTGCCTCACTTTTTCCATTTAAAATGCAGAAAGTCCAGAATAAATAAATTCAGATTTCTTCCACTAAATGAATCCAAATAAAAAAATTAGCTGCAGATGTTTCCAACGTTTAAAGGTTTAAAGGTGAAACTGAGTTTTCTTCACCTGAAAAATGAAGAATTAAAACGAAAAAGTCCAAGTTTAAATTCATTTCTGCTTTATTAATAAAAGACAGAAAACAGGATGTTTCTGTTCTTTCTAAGAATAAAAAACCACATTTTACACATCAGCCAATTTTATTCAAATTCAAGAAAAGGTAGAATTATGTTCAATTTCACAATAAAATTCCTTTTCATGTTATTTTCACTGTTTTTATTCTGACTGTAAATGTGTGTTTGCTACCTGTCAGGTAAAGGTGTGTGTTTGTGTGTGTGTGTGTGTGTGTGGCGGTTAACCTGCAGGATAAAGTCGGCGTGTTTGTGCGCGAGCTGCAGGAGGCGAGTCGGGTCTGTGAAGCTCGGGTTGCTAATCAGAGGGGGAATACCTGAACCAGAGCAGAGCCGCCATCACACAGTTCTCCCTTTGTGGCCCGACGGAGGAATGCGATGCAGCCGGAGATACCGGGGGCGGCGGGTGGTGTGGGGGGGTAAGGTACACCGGGTCGGGGGGGGGGGGGCACCGTCTCTGGTAAGATCTGGAAAGAAAGTAGGAGGCGGACTTTCAGGTTTTCATGAGCAACAAAGTCCGTCTGAAAAAGATTTATTTCCTCAGTCCCGATAAAATGTATGTAAATATAAAACCTATAAATATCAATCATATATAAATATATAACATATATAAATATAAATCATATAAATATATAACATATATAACATATATAAATATAAATCATATAAATATATAACATATATAAATATAAATCATATAAATATATAACATATATAACATATATAAATATAAATCATATAAATATATAACATATATAAATATAAATCATATAAATATATAACATATATAAATATAAATCATATAAATATATAACATATATAAATTTATAACATGTATAAATATAAATCATATAAATATATAACACATATAACATATATAAATATAAATCATATAAATATATAACATATATAAATATAAATCATATAAATATATAACATATATAACATATAAATCATATAATATATAACATATATAAATTTATAACATGTATAAATATAAATGCATATAAATATATAACATATATAAATTTATAACATATAAATCATATATAACATATATAAATATAAATCATATAGTAAATATATAAACATATATAATTTTATAACATAAATAATAAATCATATAAATATATAACATATATAAATATTAAATCATATAAATATATAACATATATAAATATAAATCATATAAATATATAACATATATAAATTTATAACATGTATAAATATAAATCATATAAATATATAACATATATAAATTTATAACATATAAATCATATATAACATATATAAATATAAATCATATATAATATATAACATATATAAATTTATAACATAAATATAAATCATATTAAATATAGAACATATATAAATGTGCATAAAAGAAATTTACATAAAAGTTGTTTCTGTTTGTTGGGGGAGTTTTTTTAAATGGTTTTTATAAAGCTAAATCTTTAAATATGACTTTGACTTTGATGATACTGTAGTGTCAGATTATAAAATTTATTTTAGAAGTCCTTTCCTAAAAAACAACTATATAACTTTCCAAAAATAAATCTTTAGTTTTTTTTTATTAAAGAACAATCATTCAAAATAATACATAAAAGGTACAAATAAATAAATAAATAATAACAATATTCAGCTCCCAGTATGTATTTTCATTTATTATGAAAACAGGAAAATAACTTCAGTAATTCGCATTTGCTCATGCTGATCAGGAACGATCTGAGGGAGGAAATTGTGTCCTGTTGATCCAAACCGGAATTCAGCAGCTTTTTAAGGAAAATTCATCTCATATGAGGGAACAAGGAGAAACTGAGCTGCGAGGATGAACCAGCGGAGTTTCTGGATCCACCCTGACCTTCAGGTTCCAGGTTTTAGTCCCAGCCTGTTTACACGCCACCCGTCCTGGTTTCTGTCTGCTGCTCTGATCCGGATCCTTCCAGCGTTTATAAACTGAATCTGGTCCACTGCTTTATTTTCTGTTTCACTTCCGTTCATGATCTCATTTGTTGGGGAAATCTCAAACTGCTAACCAACCCTTAACCAGGGTGCGAACCACAGGGAGCTGGGGAGCTATAGCTCCCTTTAATGAAAACATGAGCTCCCCTAGAAACAGGATTTAATGAAATGGTTGGGGGAGCTATATATACTGACAATAAAATGTATGCTGATTGCTCACAAATTCACTGTAGCCTAAGTATGACTATGGAGGCTATAATTATGTGACCACTGAAGCGTGGCGGCGCTCCAAGTTAAAACTTCCTGTAGATATACGTTAAATACAAAATAAAAGAAGTAAATGCGTAAAAGGTAAGGTAAGACCTGCTTTAACTATTTACAATATGGGAAACTATCATTGCTCATTATATTGTGTATGGCAAGCATCGCTGTGTATGTGTGTGATATGTGGGGAATATTAACTATGTAAGTTGATCTTCGCAAAAAGAGTGGTAAAATTTTTTTGCAAGGGACATTTGCACCTGTTTGTATTATTGTTTGCATAAGAGTTGTTAACCATTATGTATTGGTACGCTTATGTTTCTGTGGGCAAGCTGTAATATCAGCTGGCATCATTGTTCTTACTTCTTGCCGAAAAAAGATAGGAAATGCAAAAAAAGAAGCGGCTCCCCCTAAAGCCCACGGTAATGGTTCACACTCTGTCTCCCTTAACTATTTAACTAAGTGAGCCGCCTTGGCATTTCTGGACCATATACATGGTTTTTACCTCCATCTAACTGAAAAATCGAGCTGGAACCGAGACAACCCTCCAGTCTGATGGTTCCACGACTTAAACCTGTGTTAGCCACGTGTTAGCTAGCCACAACTTCAGCTAAAATAACTCATCTACACTTATGTTCATGCTAACCAACAGAAGGTAACGAGTATAACCGCTGGCTAAGCTCATTTACCTCTGACAGTTCAGGTTCAAACTTTAGCGGTTAGTCTTGTTAACCAGACTAATCAGCATTCCTGCAGGTTTTCAGCGTTTACCTGCTACAACACAGACCTGACTCAGAATAATCACGAGTTGTGTAGCCCTGCTCGGAAGCAACAAGTTCAACTAAAACCAGCTAGCTAGAGTTAGCTGTTAGCTGAAGTTTTAAAATGAGTAAAGCATGAAGGAAACCAACAAGCTGGTTTTTATGAGTTTCGCATACAGGTTTTGATCAGTTGGCTTCTCGCTTGTCGAGCTTCGAGACACCATATTGCTCCTGGTTTTGGCTAGCGCCTTGTGATATAAAGTGCTTTGGGTTTCATTCCAGGTGTAGAAAAAGCTGTATAATTACAGACTTTACCATTTAATGCCAGGCAGCTTTTTAATCGGGTTCATTGCTGATTAAATTTTCATGTGAATCTTAAAATAAACCTGAAGTGAAACTAAGGAGTTATCATTCCCTCACAAGATGGCGCTCATGTCCCAGCATGCCGTGCACCGTTCACACTTTTTGTGTTCCACCATCAGCAGTGCAACATGCAGCTGATCAAACCAAACCGTTAGCGGGCCAGAATTTAACATCAGCAACAGATTTAAACTGACCTGAGATCAGCTCCGTCGAGGGGAAGGAGAAGGCCACGCCTACAACCTCCTGAAACTACAAATACCAGGATGTCCGACCAAGACTACCGTCACTGGCGGAGAATCACCACGTTCACGCAGGACATAGAATGAAATGACTTATCTAATTTATTAGCACATGCCAGCCAGCTCTGGAAGATCCCTCAGACAGAGGCTGCAGCACCCTGAATGCCTGACGCTTATTTACCCACCGACACGTCGCTGTTTTCATTCTTTGCATGATTTCATTTAGTTATTTTCTTATTTAGAAACTTCTACTAAATTTATAACTCGATTAAATTATATTTGTAAAATTAGCATTTAATTAATTTGTATTCTTAATTAATATTCTTGAACATTTATAGATTTCTGATCCTAATTTATTTGCTTTCCGTGAATTTTCCAGCTGAGACACATTTTCATGTTAAAACTACAAACAGAATTTAGTTTTGATATTTGGACCTTTTATTTTACGTTAATGTTTTCAGATTCATTCATTTAAAAGAAAAACTAAATTTTTTTCTGATTCTAACTGCAGACTGGATCAGAAAACTGGATCAGAACTCAGATTAAATAACGGGATGATGAGCATTGCGAGGAACGATGAGGCCAGCGGGTCCTTCATGATGGTTTACTGCTGTCTGCCGGCACTTTGGTCTCTCCAGGACCTTGCAGGACCTTCCAGGACCTTCCAGGACCTTAAGGAAGCTTCACCGTCTTCAGATTGTAATGATTCTGAAAAATGAGTATAAACTGATTTTATCATTTCTTTTGCATTAAATGACATTTCTGTATTTTCATATTTAAATGTTTTATTTTGTCCTGCAATGGTTTCATGTCTAATAAATAAAATGTTTTTAGTTTAGTTTTAGTTTATGTGTTTAAAAATCTCCTTGTCATTTTCAACATGATGGTTTTCTCTTCTGAGGAATCGGAGCATCTAGAAATATGATAAATATAAAAAGATGTCACGTTTAAATACAATGCAGAGATGAGATGAAAAGTGAATCTAGCCGGAGATGCTGAGAGTATGTTTAACTCTCCACAGCAGATAAATAATAAATGTGTGTGCGTGTGGTCGTTTGGTGTGAAACAGTCCTTGCTCATCATGAATGCGGGAAGCCGCCAGTAGGAGGCAGCGTTGCATTTCTGACCTCCGTCTGGTTTAACTGGAGGATAAAAGTCGGCTGAAATCAGCAGGTTTCTGATCAAAGACCTGATCCGGAATCATTTCCTTCTTTGATCCAGGAAAACAGGAAGTAGATGCAGTGACTTACTGAAACATGAGCAAACATAAATGTATGAGACAGCCACGTTTCCATGGAGACCCTATCTGATGAGACTTCATCCAATAGTACTGGACTGGACTGGAGGTCCAGATGCATCTCTCTGGTCCTGGTTCAGGTCTTTGGGAATCACCTTGTTGCTGCTAAAATCCTGTTTTCTGTCTGGTCTTTGCTGGTTTTACAGATGAAACTAAAGGGAACAAATGATGTGAGTTCGTGACAAGGAGCCTAAAGATCCAGTTTAAACCGGTTCTTTGCTACGTTGTCCGTTATGCGTGGACACATCTCTGGTTCATCCAGCGAGTTCGGAGCCTTTTAATCCGGAAAGACTCAGAGGTCAGAATTTAGTTTAGTGGATCAGGACTCTGGATCAGGATTGTGGGTCAGGAGGCTGGACCAGGACTCTGGATCAGGATTGTGGGTCAGGAGTCTGGATCAGGATTGTGGGTCAGGAGGCTGGACTAGGACTCTGGATCAGGATTGTGGATCAGGACTCTGGATCAGTATTGTGGGTCAGGAGTCTGGATCGGGGAGGTAGAACCGGCAGAACATTTAGATCTAAACTCTGAACCAGTTTTTTGGAGGCATTGGTCTGATTTATTTTCTGATTAACCTCTTTATCGTGAGGCCTATTTTTTTTGCCTCTTGTCTGAAACGACATCTGCAAAATAAATGAAGTTTATCTTCAGGAGTACCAGGTTTGTATGTTTAATCCTGGTCTCTGTGCAACAGTAAAGATTACTACAGATGTGTCAGGATCAAGAAATGTGTGACCATGTCAGAGGAAATTCACCTGGAACACAGTAGGAAATGTAAATTATTGTTATGAGTAGAGAAATCCTAGGAAAAAGTAAAGTAATCCTGGGGTGCAGTGTGAACTGGACGGTGGCTGATGGCAGGGACCCTGGCGGTCTGATCCTCAGCTGCAGAAGCTAGCTCTAGGGATGTGGAATAACACCTCTCTGCTGGGGAAGGAGCCTGAGCTGATGCACAATGTTGGGCGGTTCCTGCTAAACGGTAAATGCTGGATATAAATCCGAGTGGTGTTTTGTTGCTGGACTTCTGTGCTCGTCATGGACTGTCCATAATGAACACCTTGTTCAGACATAAGAGTGTCCACATGTGCACTTGGCACCAGGACACTCTAGGCTGCAGTTCGATGATCGACTTTGTAGTCATATCATCAGGTTTGCGGCCGCATGTTCTGGACACTCAAGTGAAGAGAGGGGCAGAGCTGATCACCACCTGGTGGTGAGTTGGCTCAGATGGTGGGGGAGGATGCCGGTCAGGCCTGGCAGACCCAAGCGTGTTGTGAGGGTCTGCTGGGAACGTCTGGCAGAGTCCCCTGTTAGAAAGAGTTTCAACTCCCATCTCCAGCAGAGCTTCAACCATGTCCCGGGTGAGGCGACATTGAGTCTGAATGGGCTGTGTTCCGTGCCTCTATTGTCGAGGCTGCCAGCCTCAGCTGTGGCCGTAAGGTCGTCGGTGCCTGTCGTGGCGGTAAACTCCAAACTCATTGGTGGACACCGGTCGTAAGGGATGCCGTCAAGCTGAAGAAGGAATCCTATGGGGCCTTTTTGGCCTATGGGACTCCAGAGGCAGCTGATGGGTATTGGCGGGCTAAGCGGAGCGCAGCTTCAGCTGTCGCTAAGGCAAAAACTCAGGCATGGGAGGAATTTGGAGAGGCCATGGAGAATGACAGCTTCGAGGAGATTCTGGTCCACCATCCGGCAGCTCAGGAGGGGAAAGCGGTGCTCCATCAACACTGTGTACAGTGGGGATGGGGGGCTACTGACCTCAACTCGGGACGGTGGAGGGAATACTTCAAAGACCTCCTCAATCCCACCAACATGTCTTCCGATGAGGAAACAAAGTCTTGGGACCCTGGTGTTGGCTCTCCCATCTCTGGGGATGAGGTCACTAAGGTGGTTAAAAAGCTCCTCGGTGGTAGGGCTCCGGGGGTGAATGAGGTCCACCCAGAGTTCCTTAAGGCCCTGGATGCTGTAGGGCTGTCTTGGCTGACACGCCTCTGCAGCATCACGTGGACATCGGGGACAGTTCCCCTGGACTGGCAGACTGGGGTGGTGGTCCCCCTCTTCAAAAAGGGGGACCAGAGGGTGTGCTCCAACTACAGGGGGATCACACTCCTCAGCCTCCCTGGTAAGGTCTATTCAGGGGTGCTGGAGAGGAGGGTCCGTCGGATAGTCGAACCTCGGATTGAGAAGGAGCAGTGTGGTTTTCGTCCCGGTCATGGAACAGTGGACCAGCTCTACACTCTCTTCAGAGTCTTGGAGGGGGCATGGGGGTTCGCTCAACCAGTCTACATGTGCTTTGTGGGCTTGGAGAAGGCTTTCGACCATGTCCCCCGGGGACTCCTGTGGGGGGTACTCCAGCTGCCCTTTGTCACCGATTCTGTTCTTTTATGGGCAGAATTTCTAGGCACAGTCGAGGTGTTGAGGGAATCCGTTTCAGTGGCCTCAGGATTGGGTCTCTTTGCGGATGACGTGGTTCTGTTGGCTTCATTGGACTGTGATCTTCAGCTCTCACTGGAGCGATTCGCAGCCGAATGTGAAGCGCCTGGGATGAGAATCAGCTCCTCCAAATCCGAGACCATGGTCCTCAGCCGGAAAAGGGTGGAGTGCCTTCTCCGCGTCAGGATGAGGTCCTGCCCCAAGTGGAGGACTTCACATATCTCGGGGTCATGTTCAGGAGTGAGGGAAGGATGAAGTGGGAGATGGACAGGCGGATCGGTGTGCCGTCTGCAGTGATGCAGACTCTGCATCGGTCTGTCTTGGTGAAGAAGGAGCTGAGCCAAAAGGCAAAGCTCTCGATTTACCGGTCGATCTACGTTCCTACCCTCACCTATGGTCACGAGCTGTGGGTAGTGACCGAAAGAACAAGATCGTGAATACAAGCGACTGACATGAGTTTTCTCTGCAGGGTGGCTGTGGTAGATGGAAGATGCTTAGGCAGCTGCCCCCACGACCTGGCCCCGGTCATGGTGACAGTAAAGTAACCCTAGGAATGACTAAAAGAGGCCTAAGAATAGGTTAAAGAATCCCAGAAACCAGTAAAATTAGCCTTGGAATGAATAATGTCATCCTAGGAATGAGTAGTCCTACGGATGAGGATATTAATTCTAAGAATGAGTAAAGTAGTCCTAGGAACAAGTGACCTAATCCTAAGAATGAGTTAGGTATCCCTAGGAATGAGTAATATAATCTCAGAGATGAGTAAAGTAACCTTAGGAATGAGTAATCTTAGGAATGAGATAAATAATTCCAGGAACAAGTAAAATAGTCCTGGGAATGAGTAAAGTAATCCTAGGAATTAACAGTGCACAGAAGTATTTCAACTTTAGTCCTTGTAGATACTGATTACAGATACCAGTTCTACTAAAACCAGATATGGTAAGTTGGGGTATATAATATGAGTCATCCTGTAGAATCCTCTAAATGTAAGAGTTGGAAACTGTCAGAATCTTCATAAACAAGGAGGATAAAGGTGCTTTGGTGGATTCTGTTCACCCCCGTGACAAAGCACCTACATGCCCAAAATAATGTTCTTTCGCTGAGATAATACCAAATTCAGATTTTTAATCTGATATGAGTAATAAATGATTATAATCACTAATAAAAATGTTAGGTAGGGGAGAATAAATGTAAATAAAAGAAAAAGGTAAATAAAAAGAATAGTAATAATGATTATGATTGCACTTCAATTTAAGGGAGTTAATTACGCATAGCACACTGATCATCTCCAGGTCCGATTATTAATTTAACAGTCTGGAGAGTTTACCACTCTGGGAAGACCTATTTGGCCTCAGTCACTGACTGGAGTCGTCCTGCTGGATGATGGGAAGTCTGGGGGTGTACAGGAGAGATAGCTTCAATCCCATCTCCTCTGGTTATGAGTCTTCATAAACTCTGAATGAATGACCTGGTAAGGTGGCGTTCCTCTCCTCCGAGCCTCCCGGACCAACCGTTCCCTTCTCTGGAAGCAGTGGAAGCAGAGGATATCAAGTCTTGGCTTTGGTTTGAGGGTCGACTGCAGTGAGCCCAGTCCAGTTCAGGGATGGATGAGAAGATTTCCCAATCAGCCGAACGTTACAGCATCTACTTGTCTTTTCCAGGTCAATTAGTTTAGCCTGTAGCTTCCTTTTATCAGTTTGAAGCTGAGTGCGTAAAGTTTCTAACTCCTCCAGCCACTGATGAACAGCATTTTCTTCTACTGACGACATCTATTGTGGACTAGCAATGGCTGTTGGGACTCCGTCAGATTTGTCATTAAGTTCTTGGAAGGATGTCTTGAGCTCGGAGAGCAGGGTTGATCTGTGGTTAGCTAGGAGTGCTATAATGTCTAGTTTACAAACATGGCCTCGGACTTTTCACCTGGTTTAGTGGTTTTTAATGGTTTATGGGTTAATGCATTTAAAAAATGCATGTCAGATCCACAAATGACTCTCTTCGCATCAACGTGTTAAGGTTGACAGCACTAGTTTTTTCACAGCATCAGTTTTGTAGTATCGGAGCACTTTTATGAATACCGAGTACGAGTACATGCACATGATATTGGAACGCTACCCGAACGGTATCGGTATTGGTGCATCTCTAGAAGGAATGAGTAAGCTACCCTTCACTGAGGTAAAGCTCAGATGTCCAAGTGTCAATCAATGCAGCATGAAATGTACTGCTAAACATTGTTCTACCTCAACAGTGAAAAAGATTATCATTAATATTATGGGCTGTTTATTTTGATTAATTTAACATCTATAGACCACTGTAGCTGTAATAATATAGTAATAATAATAATAGATCATTATTTACTAAAATCCAGACCTTAAAAAAAGGTCTTATTATTTTCATGCCCCCCCCCGATCACCCCTCAGAGATGTAGAGCAGCTGGATCAACAACAAAACAAACATAAATAATAATAATAATAAAAAAACAAGAAACAAAAATAACACCAGCAGAGTTAGCCTTACCAGGAAAAGTGTTAGTGTTAAAACAACCACATCCCACAGGGATGCAACACCCACGTCAGCCGATGATGATGATGGTTGCCTCTATCAATAGTCAGAGTCGGGAGGATCCAGGGATAGCCCCACATTCACCTTAGAACCGCCACGAGAATCCCGAAAGAAATCCAAGATAGTCTGTCTCTGGAACCAGCAGTTTATTTAACAAATGAAATCTCTTCTTGGAGACCAAAAACCAGTTTATCTATGAATCCAATAAGTTTTCCAGATTAGAGCCGTTTGCTTTCTTCCTCTCAGAAACCAAAGACAGAAAAGACCTGATTGTCAACATATGCCCCCCCCCCCCCCCGCAGAGGACGGTGGTGCCCCTGGGCCTCCGGCAGCACCCTGCCACCCACCCAACCCCTCATCTGTTCAGCCATCCGCCTGAACCGCTGAAGCTCACTGAAGCCAAAGCATCCATATGAAGACACATTAACGGGAACATGTCCCCAAGTAGTGGGCCAGCTGTCCCAGTCGCCACATCAGCCATATTAAATGACCCTCAGTGTGCTCTGCTGTTGGTCTCCCCTAATTTTCCTTGTTTAGCTCTGCAGCATGTGCAGTTGCAGAACATTAGAGGATGGCTGGAAGAGCCCGGAAGGCTGCCCTTTCTAACATCAGAGTTTGTTTTCATGCCTCTCCGTCCACCTGATTGCTGTCAGATGCCTTTTTATTCCAGGTGGTTGAAGCCGCAGAGGGAGAAGCTCACATCTTCCTCCAATTCTGCTAAAGTCAACATTTACATCCACAGCAGGAGGAAGAGTAAGTATGCCACACAGCTCCGAAGCAGAAGTGGTTAGAGTCTACAGCGCTGCTTATCAACGTTGTCACCTCATCCAATCCTCATCACTTCCTCATCATCCTCTCACCCTCCTCATCCTCGTCACCCTCATCAACCTTATCAACCCTCATTCATCCTCATCACTCTCATTCAACCTCATCATCCTTATCACCCTCATCATCCCTCATCACTCTCATCACCCTCATCAACCTCATCATCCTTATCACCCTCATCATCCTCATCGCCCTCATCATCCTTAT
This sequence comes from Melanotaenia boesemani, assembly GCF_017639745.1. Classification (NCBI taxonomy): domain Eukaryota; kingdom Metazoa; phylum Chordata; class Actinopteri; order Atheriniformes; family Melanotaeniidae; genus Melanotaenia; species Melanotaenia boesemani. Next base: position 406,126 of record NC_055695.1, on the reverse strand, counting down.
CACCCTCATCATCCTCATCACCCTCATGCAACCTCATCACTCATCATCCTCATCACTCTCATTAACCTCATTATCCTTATCACCCTCATCACTCTCGTCAACCTCTTCATCCTCATCACCGTCATCATCCTCATCAACCTCATCACTCTCATCAACCTCATCATCCTCATCACCCTCATCACTCTTATCAACCTCGTCATCCTTATCACCCTCGTCATCATCCTCACCACTCTCATCAACCTCATCGACCTTATCATCCTCATCATCCCTCATCACTTGTCATCACTGTCATCAACCTCATCATCCTTATCACCCTCATCATCCTCGTCACCCTCATCACGTCACAACCCTCATCGCCGTCATCATCCTCGTCATCCTTGTCACCCTCATCACCCTCATAACCCTCGTCCATCCCATCACCCTTGTCATCTCATCATCCTCATCACCCTCCTTCATCCTCATCACCTTCATCATCATCAATCACCCTCATAATCCTTAGTCATCTTCGTCACCCTCGTGATCCTCATCACCTTCATCATTCTCATCACCCATCACCCTCGTCATCTCGATTATTCTCATCATCCTCTTCATTCTCATTATCTTCATCATCTGTCCACCATCCATCCATCCATCCATCCAATTCCATCCATCCACCCACTCTACCCATGACTGTGTATGTCAGGATTATTGTAGAGTAAACGGTGTCCAAGTGGAGGGATGACAATTATCAGTTTGAACAAACAGGGTGTATGGAGCAAATATCTCTAACCATAAAGCGATGAATTAGGTCTCAGAAATTATTTGTACTCCAAACATGAATTAGCCTTATCTGTCCCTTCTTATCCAGTTTTATCATGGGAGGATCCTGGAGGCTTTCCTAGTCCAGCCAAGGAGACTTTGTCCCTCCAGGTGGCTCCCAGGTCTTCCCCCGGTCCTCCATCAGGTGAGACCACCTCACCCAGGGCAGACATCCAGGAGGGCATCCCCAACCCGATGCCTGTCCCACTCCTCGGGAGTGGAGGAGCAGCAGTTTCTACACTCTGTGATCTCCTCCTGGTTGGCTGACTTCTCCACCCTATCTCTAAGGGAGAAGGTCCAGACACCCTGAGGATGAGGAGGAAACTCATTTCACCTGCTTATGGTCCCATGATTCTGGTTCTTTTTGGTCACTTTCCTTCAGCTGGTGACCATAGGTTGAGGGTCAGAATGTAGATCACGGCAGTAAATCCAGAGACTTCTCCTTTTAGTTCAGAGCCTTCTTCACCAGGACAGACTGATGTAGAGTCCACATCACTGCAGATGCTGCAACAATCCTCCTGTAGACTATTCAGACTCTAGAGTCTGAGTGCTGTCCTCATCCAGAGCGAAACACCACTGAGGTCCGAGCTCTGGATCGCAGCTCATTCAAAAGACTCATCACATTCCTCTCCATTTATTCTACAGATGAAGGAATACATGGCTAGGAATATGAAACCCAATCCTTCTTGATTAAAGTCTACAGATGACCTCATAGAGTGAACATCTTAATCAGCGTATCTGGGAAGATTCAGTTTCACCCAGTTCTGATGGAAAATCACTGGGAGTCAGAACTGGTAAAAAGTCCAGTTCAGTTTGTAAGGAAAATCAAAAGATTATCATTATTTTCATTATACTTAATCATGATTGATAATTACTCAATATTATACTTTGAACTAATCATTTATTAGTTTTAGAAATTAATTTAGTATTTACTTTATATCCACTTTGTACCAGTTTGCACTTTAATAATTAAGAAGTAGAAAATGTATTCAGCTGCATTCTTTCTCAATGTGTTGCTCGGGAACCAAGACCGAACCACCATAAGAAGAGAAGATCACCTCTAGACTTCCCTACATCTTATCTAGTAGAAAACACTGAAGCCTGTAAATCCTGAATTGTGTCATTCTGTACTGTTTTATGTACAGGAGAAGGACTTCGTGAACCCCCCTATAAAATGCCTTGTAATGTGTGAAACAACTCAGTGTGTGTATCGTACTCGTATGGTGCATACACTCCTTGCAAGTAAAATTGTATACATGAAGTAATGCTTGTGTTCTTCTTGTGTTGAAAAGGTTTAGCTTTGCAGTGCTTGTGTTGGGGAGGTTCCCTAACACAGTTCATTGTAGTCCAATTATAAACAAATCTAAATTTTAGCTGGTTTCCAGGTCTTTAGTCTGAAGGCTAGGTTCCCGGGGTGGGCTCTTCCACGTCATAACACAAAGGTAACTAAAGAGTTCTGACCTCATGAACCTTTTTCGGTTATGGACCACCAGTCCTGACTCTGAGGACCACCACTCGGCCTCCGTACAACCACAACCTTTATTACCGTGACCCTCAACATAAGGCCAAAGAATCCATTCAGGATCCAGGATGATGAAGGATGAAGCTAACAACAGAACTTCCTGTGTTTGGCTCAGAGGACGAGGACCGAGTCTAGGCGGCTTGTGGCCACCAGCTGTGGGTAGGGGTAAGTTTACTGGGAAGGGCTGATGATTAGAAACAGAAGGAAAAGATCTGAAAGTTGAGAACTGCTCTGCTGCTGATTGCAGCTCCTGATGCCTTCAGTCTGTGAAGGAGTGATGGATTTTATCCTCCTTCCAGGAGCATCAGCTGCCAACGCTCCTGCCTCAACTCGGAGTAAACATGAAGAACTCTTCTTCCTGTGGTTCGGACCTGTCTGAGACCACAAACCCGACTGGACTCATTTCGCAGATTGTATCATTCTTCCTGCTCTAGTTTGTATCTGGCTGCTTCCACGTGGAATAACTTTCAAACTGATTTGTAAGAAAAAAAACTGATCTCTTTGGGAGTTTAAGTTGATTCTTAGGCTAGAGAATTAACATCTCGATAATTGTAAATATATTTAAAGCTTCAGGTATTCAACTGACACTGGATTTTGTCCACCTAAAATAGTCTGTCTAAACCGTCTAAACGCTTCTGTTTCACGTCTTCTGTTTTATGTCTTCTGTTTCACATCTTCTGTTTCACGTCTTCTGTTTCATGTTTTCTGTTTCAGGTCTTTTGTTTCGCGTCTTCTGTTTTATGTCTTTTGTTTTATGTCTTGTTTAACAGCTTCTATTTCACATCTTCTTTTTCACATCTAGTTATGTCTTTCATTTAACGTCTTTTGTTTTATGTCCACTGTTTTAAGTCTTCTGTGTAACGTCTTCTGTTTCACGTCTTCTGTTTAATGTCTTCTGTTTCACGTCTTCTGTTTCACGTCTTCTGTTTAATGTCTTCTGTTTCACGTCTTCTGTTTCATGTTTTCTGTTTTAGGTCTTTTGTTTCTCGTCTTCTGTTTTATGTCTTTCTATTTCACGTTTTCTTTTTCACGTCATCTGTTTTAACGTCTTTGGATTCACGTCTTCCGTTTCATGTTCACTGTTTTAAGTCTTCTATTTCGTGTCCTGTTTCACGTCTTTGTTTCGCGTCTCCTGTTTACATCTTCTGTTTTATGTCTCCGTTTCAGGTCTTTTGTTTTCACGTCTTCTGTTTTCATGTCTTTTGTTTTATGTCTTGTTTAACATCTTCTATTTCACATCTTCTTTTTCACATCTAGTTATGTCTTTCATTTAACGTCTTTTGTTTTATGTCCTCTGTTTCATGTCTTCTGTTTTATGTCCTCTGTTTTATGTCTTCTGTTTTATGTCCTCTGTTTCACGTCTTCTGTTTAATGTCTTTTGTTTCACATCTTTTGTTTCATGTTTTCGTTTCACGTCTTCTTTTTTACATCTTGTATTTTATGTCTTCTATTTCACGTCTTCTGTTTCATGTTCACTGTTTTAAGTCATCTATTTCGTGTCCTGTTTCACGTCTTTTGTTTCACATCTCCTGTTTTACATCTTCTGTTTTATGTCTTCCGTTTCAGGTCTTTTGTTTCGCGTCTTCTGTTTCGTGTCTTTTGTTTTATGTCTTCTTTAACATCTTCTTTTTCACATCTTTTTTAACATCTAGTTATGTCTTTCGTTTAACGTCTTCTGTTTTACGTCTTCTGTTTCACTTCTTCTGTGTCACGTCTTCCGTTTTATGTCTTCTGTTTAATGTCTTCTGTTTCATGTCTTCTGGTTTATGTCTTCTGTTTCACGTCTTTTGTTTTATGTCTTGTGTTTCACATCCTCTGTTTCTTGTCTTCTGTTTTATGTTTTTTGTTTTATGTCCTCTGTTTAATGTCTTCTGTTTCACGTCTTCTGTTTTATGTCCTCTGTTTTATGTCTTCTGTTTTATGTCCTCTGTTTTATGTCTTCTGTTTTACATCTATTGTTTCATGTCTTCTCTTTCACGTCTTCTGTTTCACATCTTCCGTTTGACGTTTTCTGTTTCACGTCTTCTGTTTTATGTCTTCTTTTTGATTTCTTACTTTTCACTTCTTCTTTTTCCTGTTTCCTCTTTTCCGTCTTCTGTTTCACGTCTGCCACACAAAGCAGGGTTTGCAGGATAAAATCTAAACCTGTAAAATTAGCTGCAGCAGAAACTCATCAGGAAGAAAAGTTCCAACCAGTTCGTAGGTGTTGCACCTACCCCACCTCAGAGGAACTGCTGTCCCGGACCCCCTGACAAAGATGCTCAGTAACAACCACCTCCACACTCAGATTAATGAGGAGTTTCCTGTGTGTCAGTGCCGCGCAGCGTCCTTGAAGGATATTTTTACCCTGCAAACCTTTCGCCGTGTCATAAATGGATTATCAGAAGGCTCTCATCAATTCTGCCATGTGAGGGCTGACGGTCACATTGGCACCCAACTCCAAAGTTTGGGAGTTATTTTCCAGAGAAAAACAAACAGAGGCAGGGCTGCTTGGTCCAAACAGGCCCTGAAGGCATCACAGCGGCAGCCAAATGACGCGAGGCGGGCGCAGGAAGCCAGAAGTGCCGGCGTTCTCCCCTAAAACAAGATGCTGTGCAGTTTGTGTTGGCATGCAAGCAGACAGGCGGGGCTGGTGGCCAGAAAGGCCCGGCTGTGCTGAGGTCCGTCCTGGCACATCAACGCTGATCAGGAAGAGTGGCGATGAGTGGCAGCCAAGGTTGTCATCTTCATGTCTTCTGACAGCCAGGAGAGACAACCCCTTCCAGACCCAACCCCCCTCCCCACCTCTGTACCAGCGCCAAACTCCATGGAGAGCTAGCAGCATCCCGGAGGCTGGAGGCCGGAGCAGCTGGAATCATGTGAGGTTTATTTCAGACTGCAAGAGGCTGCGTGTTCCATTCCAACCAGGATCAGAAATTTAACACGAAAATAATAGAGAAGATTATGTCTGTTGGTCTCAGTGAGGCTTGACAAACAAGTTTTCATATTTTATTTTCCATTAGGGAAGATAAGAAAGGCGGTGGAATTGCTTCAGTTGTCCCACTTCACCAGTTTGTCCCAGTTATTTTAAAACCAATCCAGATCAATAAATCCTCTACATCTGAGCATCACGCTTTTGTTTTTATCAACCCGCCTGTTTTATGTATTACAGTTTATTAGACTACACAAGCTTCCCTCCTCTTTTATTCTGGAATGTTCTGATCTCTTATCTTCCATACACATTAAATACAACAGACGTTTAATAACTGGTGATTTTAATTTACACGTTGATAACTCTGAGCCCTCTGCCAATGAGTTATTAAACCTTTTTAGACAGTATAGAGATTAATCATCATGTAACACAGCCAACTCACATCAGAGGACCCACCTAGACCTGGTCCTAGCCTATGGCTGTCCACTGGTGTGTCCTCTGTTGTTGACCTGGCTGTGTCAGACCACTGCTGTGTGTTTAACATCACCAGTTTTATCCAGCAGGAAGCGCTGGTGAGAACTGTGAGGAAACCACATATTACTTCTTAAGTAGCTGCACATTTTATTGCCTTGTTAAACCAAACTCCTGCTCAGATTTTAGCTGCTTCATGTGATTTTATTGTGGATCATTTTAACAGCAAACTTAAGTCAGTCATCAATGATGCAGCTCCACTTTAAGCTAAAATATTAAAATCCAAGGTCACGCCACTGTGGAGAAACCAACTAATCAAGGAGCTCAAAAGAAGCTGCAACAGAGCAGAGAGGAGATGGAGAAAACCAAAATTAATCATTCATTTAGAAATTTTTAAAGTAGAACTCAAAATCTACAATAAAAAAACAGCTAAACAGGCCAGAACACTTCATTTTTCAAATCTTATTACAGAAAACAAGCATAATCCAACATTCCCTTTTAAGACAATGGATCTTTTAGTAAACACAGGTTTTAAGACGTCCTCCATGCTTGCATCAGGCGCTGCATGCAAAGACTCTGCAGGCCGCTTCAGAGGTAATATCAATGCAACATGCTGACTTTAACAAATCTGAATCTCTGCTTTTACCCGAGGAAACACTGGAGAGTTTGTCCTGGTTGATACAAAGATACTGGTTTAGTTTTATCCCAACTAAACCAACAACCGGACGCCTAGACCCCATTCCCACATCACCTAAAACATTTTATGGTTTCTTTGAGCGTGAGCGTGAGCGTGAACTAGTCCCTTCAGACGGGCGTCTTCTCATCTGCCTGTAAAACGATTGTACAGTAAAATTATAGAAAAAGTTGCCCACCCCAGAACAGTTCAGCCACCTGTCCCAGACCACACTAGTAGCCATGCCCCACCGCCACGAAGTGACTTCATCCGCAGACCCCCATTTAAGACAAATAATCTTAAACTTGTTATCAACACCATTAGTTGATTCAACATTATTTATTTATTGTTATTTTATTGAGAACATGCTATTTTATTTTACATTTTCTCTTTTTCCTGTACTGATTTATATCGGATCGCAGGTTGTGGTAACCATCTGGCTTTAGCTGACATCAGTATGCTCTGCACCCTCTTTTTAAAGACCGTCTGCAGCACAGTTTTATGCCATTATGTTTTCACAACCACGCCCCCCGGCCGAAGTTTAATATGTGTGAAACTAGCAGGCGGAGTTGAACACAACCGGTATCATGTGAACCAGTTAACACCACTCTGAATGGCTGAGGGAGCACATCTTCATAACTCAACCAGTCAACGCCGGTCAGCCTGCAGTTCTACGGCTGATGCTTTAGCTGAAGCAAGCCAGTGTTTTTCAACCTTTCTTGAGCCAAGGTACATTTTTTCCACAGAAAAAATCATGAGGTACACCACCAGCTAAAAATGTTGAAAAGTAAAACTCTGCAGTCTGTATTAACAATATAATGTCAGTCATTCTCATCACAATGTCTTCAATAGGAATCAAATAAACACTTAAAAAAGTATTTTATAATCTTTCATACTCACTCAGTGTGAAACCTGGGCCTGCTTGGATGAACACAGAGCAAAAGTCCTGGCAGGAATCGAAGAAAAGACACACACAAAGCTCTTTCAACAGCTCTCAGTCTCTGGATTTAGTTTTATAGCAGTCAGGCTTGAAAAGCTCACCTCACACAGATATGTTGTGGAAAATGGAAGCAATGTCACAATAGCTCTGTTTGCCAGAGTGGGAACTCCTTGGCAGTAGCCAACCAAAAACTGTCCAAAGGTAGATCAGCAAAGCTTAGCTTAGCTGTGATTTTGTCAGTTAGTTCCTCCTGCTCCTGTAAATCATATCCCGTCCAATAACTGATGCTGAGCTGTATGGGTCCCGAACCCAGTCAAGGCATTCAGTAAAGAGAAATAAAATGACATCTTCTCCTGAAGAGTTTTCAAATGTTTAACTACTACCTCACACAACGCAACAGGTTAGCATCTTGCCATGTCTTGGTGAGAGGGAACATTTCAAGGTTGCCACTTTTCACATGTTGTTGCCAGAGCTGAAACTTTGAAAGGAATGCATTTATTTTATCTGTACTTGTAAGCAGGTTTTCATTTTGGCCCTGCATTCATGTGTTCAGTTCCTTCAGAGGATGGAAAATATCTGCCAGGTATGCCAGCCTTGCACACCACTCATCACTTGCAAGCTGCTTTGTGAAATCGAACCGATCGCTTGTCAGAAACACTAAGTTCCTCCCGCAGCTTGAAGCTAGCACGGCTGCACGACATCGGACTTCCGTATGAAACAGCTCCCAAGTCCTCACACAAAGATATGACTTTGACAGGTCGTGACTTTACAAAGTTTACCATGCTCACAACATCGTCCAACACTGGAACTAGGTCTGCTGGTAAAGTCGTGGCTACGAGGGCTTCACGGTGTTGAAAGTAATGCGTAACTATAGCATCTGGCTTTCTTCTCTCTGCTTTTGGTGTGCTCAACCGTGGCTGCAGCTCCATCAGTGCAGACACCAGAGCAGCATTCCTACTTAAGCCCTCCTTTTTCAAGATATTCTGATGTGACCCCAAAAATTTCCTTTCCTGTTGATTTTCTGGCAATGTCTTGCAAAATAGGAAGTTTTCTCTGATTGTGTCTCCATCCACAAAATGCACATTGGCCAAGAGTTGAGAATGTCCACTGATATCAGTAGACTCATCAAGTTATAATGCAAATTTCTTACTGATGCAGATCTTTTCCAAAACCACACTTTTGATGTCTGGAAACTGTGTTATCTGAGAGAGGGACTTTGGCTATTTCTTTAGCTGCTTCAGGTCCAAGCATCTCATTTAGAGTGGCTTTGCAGGCAGGAAGTTTCACTGTTTCTGCCACTGTGTGGGACTTTTTTGATTTAGCTCAGTTCAGCAACATGGCAGCTAGCTGTCAGGATTGTGTTTTACTGTTATGTTGTCATATATTCTTTTTGTACCTTGTAAGTCAGAGATCCCACTGGGCATGGTGGTGTTAATTGGAGATTCTTCTCACCTGGCAGTAATGGGAGATGCCACGCACCTTCTGCTGTCTGGCCTTACCAGCCTACTTAAGAGCCAGTTTGCAGTCTACTCATCGCCAGATCGTTGCCTTACCCTAGTGGTACAACACCGGCCATTAAGAGATTTATTGACTGTTGTATGCAGTCTCGTTCGTAACAGTTTTTTGTCTTGTTTCCCTACCCTACAGTGGAATGCTGTTTTTTCCAGTTGGAAGGACCTACCACAAGCTCTTCATTCTGACCTGCTGCCCAGCCACCACCCTCTGCCTCAGTGACTTTCAAGGACTCTGTGGCAACTCAAAGTAAACTTGTTACTGCTTAAACTAAATCCACCATCTGCTCCATCCTGGTTCCTGCCTGTCTTCCCACAAACCTTAACAGCGAGCTTTAGGGCTCTCTCATTCACCTTGGTGTTTTTTCTTATGAAAGTGGCCTGCCTCTCCATTTATTCACAGAGGCAAACAAAATGGTCTGCATTCTTATCTTGAAGCAAAGGGTGTCTTGTTTGTGATGGTGTTTTTCTATTCTATTCTATTCTATTCTATTCTACAGTCATTTAGCGTGGACCACGTTACCACCAGTGTTGACCTCTTTACCACCAGTGTGGACCACTTTACCACCAGTGTTGACCTCTTTACCACCAGTGTGGACCACTTTACCACCAGTGTGGACCACTGTACCACCAGTGTGGACCACCACTTGACCACCAGTGTAGACCACCACTAAACCCCCAGTGTGGACCATAACTTTATAAACAATGTGGACCACCGCTTTACTACCAGTGTGGACCACCAGTGTGGACCACTTTACCACCGCTTTACCACTAGTGTGGACCACCAGTGTGGACCTCTTTACCACCAGTGCGGACCACTTCACCACCAGTGTGGACCACCACTTTACCACCAGTGTGGACCTCTTTACCTCCATTGTGGACCATCAGTGTTGACCACTTTACCACCAGTGTGGACCACTTTACCACCAGTATGGACCACCCCTTTACCACCAGTCTAGACCACCTCGTTGCCATCAGTGTGGACCACTTTACCACCAGTGTTGACCTCTTTAACACCAGTGTGGGCAACTTTACAAACCCACCAGTGTTGACCTCTTTACGACCAGTGTGGACCACTTTACCACCAGTGTGGACCACCCCTTTACCATCAGTGTCGACCACTTTACCACCAGTGTAGACCACCCCTTCACCATCAGTGTGGACCACTTTACCACCAGTGTTGACCTCTTTACCACCAGTGTGGACCACTTTACCACCAATGTTGACCACCCCTTTGCCACCAGTGTTGACCACTTTACCACCAGTGCGGACAACTTTACCACCAGTGTTGACCTCTTTAACACCAGTGTGGACGACTTTACCACCAGTGTTGACCTCTTTACCACCAGTGTGGACCACTTTACCAGTGTTGACCTCTTTACCACCAGTGTGGACCACTGTACCACCAGTGTGGACCACCACTTTACCACCAGTGTAGACCACCACTTAACCCCCAATGTGGACTACAACTTTATAAACAATGTGGACCACCGCTTTACTACCAGTGTGGACCGCCAGTGTGGACCACTTTACCACCGCTTTACCACTAGTGTGGACCACCAGTGTGGACCTCTTTACCACCAGTGTGGACCTCTTTACCTCCACTGTGGCCCACCAGTGTTGACCTCTTTACCACAAGTGTGGACCACCACTAAACCACCAGTGTGGACCACTTTACCACCAGTGTAGACCACCCTTTTACCATCAGTGTCGACCACTTTACCACCAGTGTGGACCACCCCTTCGCCATCAGTGTGCACCACTTTACCACCAGTGTTGACCTCTTTAACACCAGTGTGGGCAACTTTACCACCAGTGTTGACCTCTTTACCACCAGTGTGGACCACTTTACCACCAGTGTGCACCACCCCTTTACCATCAGTGTGCACCACTTTACCACCAGTGTTGACCTCTTTAACACCAGTGTGGGCAACTTTACCACCAGTGTTGACCTCTTTACCACCAGTGTGGACCACTTTACCACCAGTGTGCACCACCCCTTTACCATCAGTGTGGACCACTTTACCACCAGTGTGGACCACTTTACCACCAGTGTGCACCACCCCTTTACCATCAGTGTGGACCACTTTACCACCAGTGTGGACCTCTTTACCACCAGTGTGGACCACTTCACCACCAGTATGGACCACCCCTTTACCACCAGTGTGGACCTCTTTACCACCAGTGTAGACCACCCCTTTACCATCAGTGTTGACCACTTTACCACCAGTGTGGACCACTTTACCACCAGTGTAGACCACCCCTTTACCATCAGTGTTGACCACTTTACCACCAGTGTGGACCTCTTTACCACCAGTGTAGACCACCCCTTTACCATCAGTGTTGACCACTTTACCACCAGTGTGGACCACTTTACCACCAGTGTAGACCACCCCTTTACCATCAGTGTTGACCACTTTACCACCAGTGTGGACCACTTTACCACCAGTATGGACCACCCCTTTACCACCAGTCTAGACCACCTCGTTGCCATCAGTGTGGACCATTTTACCACCAGTGTTGACCTCTTTAACACCAGTGTGGGCAACTTTTACAAACCCACCAGTGTTGACCACTTTACCACCAGTGTTGGCCTCTTTCCCACCGGTGTGGACCACTTTACCACCAGTGTTGACCACCCCTAAACCATCAGTGTCGACCACTTTATCATCAGTGTAGATCACCCCTTTACCATCAGTGTGGAACACTTTACCACCAGTGTGGACCACTTTACCACCAGTATGGACCACCCCTTTACCACCAGTCTAGACCACCTCGTTGCCATCAGTGTGGACCACTTTATCACCACTGTAGATCACCCCTTTACCATCAGTGTGGACCACTCTACTACCAGTGTGGACCATCACTTTACCACGAGTGTAGACCATAACTTTATAACCAATGTGGACCACCGCTTTAACACCAGTATGGACCACTTTACCACCAGTGCGGACAACGTTACCACCAGTGTGGACCACTTTACCACTAGTGCGGACCACCACATTGCCACCACTTTACCACCAGTCTGTACCACTAGAGTGGACCACTTTTCCACAAGTGTTGACCTCTTTACCACCAGTGTGGACCACTTTACCACCAGTGTTGACCACCCCTTTACCATCAGTGTCGACCACTTTACCACCAGTGTAGATCACCCCTTTACCATCAGTGTGGACCACTTTACCACCACTGTAGATCACCCCGTTACCATCAGTGTGGACCACTCTACTACCAGTGTGGACCATCACTTTACCACGAGTGTAGACCATAACTTTATAACCAATGTGGACCACCGCTTTAACAGCAGTATGGACCACTTTACCACCAGTGCGGACAACGTTACCACCAGTGTGGACCACTTTACCACCAGTGTTGACCTCTTTACCACCAGTGTGGACCACTTTACCACCAATGTTGACCACCCCTTTGCCATCAGTGTTGACCACTTTACCACCAGTGCGGACAACTTTACCACCAGTGTTGACCTCTTTAACACCAGTGTGGACGACTTTACCACCAGTGTTGACCTCTTTACAACCAGTGTGGACCACTTTACCAGTGTTGACCTCTTTACCACCAGTGTGGACCACTTTACCACCATTGTGGACCACTGTACCACCAGTGTGGACCACCACTTTACCACCAGTGTAGACCACCACTTAACCCCCAGTGTGGACCACAACTTTATAAACAATGTGGACCACCACTTTACTAACAGTGTGGACCGCCAGTGTGGACCACTTTACCACCGCTATACCACTAGTGTGGACCACCAGTGTGGACCTCTTTACCACCAGTGTGGACCTCTTTACCTCCACTGTGGCCCACCAGTGTTGACCTCTTTACCACAAGTGTGGACCACCACTGTACCACCAGTGTAGACCACCCCTTTACCATCAGTGTTGACCACTTTACCACCAGTGTTGACCTCTTTAACACCAGTGTGGGCAACGTTACCTCCACTGTGGACGACCAGTGTGGACCTCTTTACCACAAGTGTGGAACACCACTGTACCACCAGTGTGGACCACTTACCACCAGTGTAGACCACCCCCTTACCATCAGTGTCGACCACTTTACCACCAGTGTGGACCACTTTACCACCAGTGTGGACCATTTTACCACCAGTGTAGACCACCCCTTTACCATCATTGTCGACCAGTTTACCACCAGTGTGGACCACTGTACCACCAGTGTGGACCAACACTTCACCACCAGTGTAGACCACCACTAAACCCCCAGTGTGGACCATAACTTTATAAACAATGTGGACCACCGCTTTACTACCAGTGTGGACCACCAGTGTGGACCACTTTACCACTGCTTTACCACTAGTGTGGACCACCAGTGTGGACCTCTTTACCACCAGTGTGGACCACTTTACCACCAGTGTGGACCACCACTTTACCACCAGTGTGGACCTCTTTACCTCCAGTGTGGACCTCTTTACCACAAGTGTGGACCACCACTGTACCACCAGTGTGGACCACTTTACCACCGGTGTAGACCACTTTACCACCAGTATGGACCACCCCTTTACCACCAGTCTAGACCACCTCGTTGCCATCAGTGTGGACCACTTTACCACCAGTGTTGACCTCTTTAACACCAGTGTGGGCAACTTTACAACCAGTGTTGACCTCTTTGCCACCAGTGTGGACCACTTTACCACCACTGTGGACCTCTTTACCACTAGTGTGGACCACTTCACCACCAGTGTGGACCACCACTTTACCACCAGTGTGGACCTCTTTACCTCCATTGTGGACCTCTTTAACACCAGTGTGGGCAACTTTACAAACCCACCAGTGTTGACCACTTTACCACCAGTGTTGACCTCTTTCCCACCGGTGTGGACCACTTTACCAACAGTGTTGACCACCCCTAAACCATCAGTGTCGACCACTTTATCATCAGTGTAGATCACCCCTTTACCATCAGTGTGGAACACTTTACCACCAGTGTGGACAATTTTACCACCAGTGTGGACCACTTTACCACCAGTGTGGAACACCACTTTACCACCACTTTACCACAAGTGTGGACCACCAGTGTCGACCATTTTACTACCAGTGTAGACCACCCATTTACCACCAGTGTGGACCACTTTACCACCAGTGTGGACCACTTTACCACCAGTGTGCACCACCCCATACCACCAGTGTAGACCACCACTTAACCCCAGTGTGGTCCATAACTTTTTAAACAATGTGGACCACAGCTTTACCACCAGTGTGGACCACTTTACCACTAGTGCGGACCACCACATTACCACCACTTTACCACCAGTGTGTACCACTAGTGTGGACCACTTTTCCACCAGTGTTGACCTCTTTACCACCAGTGTGGACCACTTTACCACCAGTGTTGACCACCCCTTTACCATCAGTGTGGACCACTTTACCACCACTGTAGATCACCCCTTTACCATCAGTGTGGACCACTCTACTACTAGTGTGGACCATCACCTTACCACGAGTGTAGACCATAACCTTATAACCAATGTGGACCACCACTTTAACACCAGTATGGACCACTTTACCACCAGTGCAGACAACGTTACCACCAGTGTGGACCACTTAACCAACAGTGTGGACCACTTTACCACCAGTGAGGACCACCACTTTACCATCAGGGTGGACCACTTTACCACCAGTGTAGACCACCCCTTTACTATCAGTGTCGACCACTTTACCACTAGTGCCGACCACTTTACCATCAGTGTGGACCACTGTACCACCAATGTGGACCACGACTTTACCATCAGTGTTGACCACCACTTAACCCCCAGTGTGGACCATAACTTTATAACCAATGTGGACCACTGCGTTAGTACCAGTGTGGGCCACTTTACCACCAGTGTAGACCACTTTACGACCAGTGTCGACCACTTTAACACCAGTGTGGACAACTTTACCACCAGTGTCGACCACCACTTTACCACCAGTTTACCACGAGTGTGGACCACGACTTTACCACCAGTCTAGACCACCCCTTCACCATCAGTGTGGACCACTTTACCACCAGTGTTGACCTCTTTAACACCAGTGTGGGCAACGTTACCTCCACTGTGGACGACCAGTGTGGACCTCTTTACGACAAGTGTGGAACACCACTGTACCACCAGTGTGGACCACTTACCACCAGTGTAGACCACCCCCTTACCACCAGTGTCGACCACTTTACCACCAGTGTGGACCACTTTACCACCAGTGTGGACCATTTTACCACCAGTGTAGACCACCCCTTTACCATTAGTGTCGACCACTAGACCACCAGTATGGACCACTTTACCACCAGTGTGGACCACAACCTTAGCACCAGTGTGGACCACTTTACCACCAGTGTAGACCACCCCATTACCACCAGTGTGGACCACTTAACCACCAGTGTGGATAACTTTACCACCAGTGTGGAACTCTTTACCACCAGTGTGGACCACTTTACCACCAGTGTAGACCACCCCATTACCACCAGTGTGGACCACTTAACCACCAGTGTGGATAACTTTACCACCAGTGTGGAACTCTTTACCACCAGTGTGGACCACTTCACCACCAGTGTTGACCACTTTACCATCAGTGTCGACCACTTTACCACCAGTGTAGATCAACCCTTTACAATCAGTGTCCACCACTTGACAACCAGTGTGGACCTCTTTACCACCAGTGTGGACCACTTTACCACCAGTGTAGACCACCCCATTACCACCAGTGTGGACCACTTAACCACCAGTGTGGATAACTTTACCACCAGTGTGGAACTCTTTACCACCAGTGTGGACCACTTTACCACCAGTGTTGACCACCCCTTTACCACCAGTGTGGACCACTTCACCACCAGTGTTGACCACTTTACCATCAGTGTCGACCACTTTACCACCAGTGTGGACCTCTTTACCACCAGTGTCGACCACCACTTCACCACCAGTGTCGACCACCACTTCACCACCAGTGTTGACCACTTTACCATCAGTGTCGACCACTTTACCACCAGTGTAGATCAACCCTTTACTATCAGTGTCCACCACTTTACCACCAGTGTAGACCACTTTACCACCAGTGTCGACCACTTCACCACCAGTGTGGACAACTTTACCACCAGTGTCGACCACCACTTTACCACCACTTTACCACCAGTGTGGACCACGACTTTACCACCAGTCTAGACCACCCCTTCACCATCAGTGTGGACCACTTTACCACCAGTGTTGACCTCTTTAACACCAGTGTGGGCAACGTTACCTCCACTGTGGACGACTAGTGTGGACCTCTTTACCACAAGTGTGGAACACCACAGTACCACCAGTGTGGACCACTTACCACCAGTGTAGACCACTTTACCACTAGTGCGGACCACCACATTACCACCACTTTACCACCAGTGTGTACCACTAGTGTGGACCACTTTTCCACCAGTGTTGACCTCTTTACCACCAGTGTGGACCACTTTACCACCAGTGTTGACCACCCCTTTACCATCAGTGTGGACCACTTTACCACCACTGTAGATCACCCCTTTACCATCAGTGTGGACCACTCTACTACTAGTGTGGACCATCACCTTACCACGAGTGTAGACCATAACCTTATAACCAATGTGGACCACCACTTTAACACCAGTATGGACCACTTTACCACCAGTGCAGACAACGTTACCACCAGTGTGGACCACTTAACCAACAGTGTGGACCACTTTACCACCAGTGAGGACCACCACTTTACCATCAGGGTGGACCACTTTACCACCAGTGTAGACCACCCCTTTACTATCAGTGTCGACCACTTTACCACTAGTGCCGACCACTTTACCATCAGTGTGGACCACTGTACCACCAATGTGGACCACGACTTTACCATCAGTGTTGACCACCACTTAACCCCCAGTGTGGACCATAACTTTATAACCAATGTGGACCACTGCGTTAGTACCAGTGTGGGCCACTTTACCACCAGTGTAGACCACTTTACGACCAGTGTCGACCACTTTAACACCAGTGTGGACAACTTTACCACCAGTGTCGACCACCACTTTACCACCAGTTTACCACGAGTGTGGACCACGACTTTACCACCAGTCTAGACCACCCCTTCACCATCAGTGTGGACCACTTTACCACCAGTGTTGACCTCTTTAACACCAGTGTAGACCACCCCCTTACCACCAGTGTCGACCACTTTACCACCAGTGTGGACCACTTTACCACCAGTGTGGACCATTTTACCACCAGTGTAGACCACCCCTTTACCATTAGTGTCGACCACTAGACCACCAGTATGGACCACTTTACCACCAGTGTGGACCACAACCTTAGCACCAGTGTGGACCACTTTACCACCAGTGTAGACCACCCCATTATCACCAGTGTGGACCACTTAACCACCAGTGTGGATAACTTTACCACCAGTGTGGAACTCTTTACCACCAGTGTGGACCACTTTACCACCAGTGTAGACCACCCCATTACCACCATTGTGGACCACTTAACCACCAGTGTGGATAACTTTACCACCAGTGTGGAACTCTTTACCACCAGTGTGGACCACTTCACCACCAGTGTTGACCACTTTACCATCAGTGTCGACCACTTTACCACCAGTGTAGATCAACCCTTTACAATCAGTGTCCACCACTTGACAACCAGTGTGGACCTCTTTACCACCAGTGTGGACCACTTTACCACCAGTGTAGACCACCCCATTACCACCAGTGTGGACCACTTAACCACCAGTGTGGATAACTTTACCACCAGTGTGGAACTCTTTACCACCAGTGTGGACCACTTTACCACCAGTGTTGACCACCCCTTTACCATCAGTGTGGACCACTTCACCACCAGTGTTGACCACTTTACCATCAGTGTCGACCACTTTACCACCAGTGTGGACCTCTTTACCACCAGTGTTGACCACTTTACCATCAGTGTCGACCACTTTACCACCAGTGTAGATCAACCCTTTACTATCAGTGTCCACCACTTTACCACCAGTGTAGACCACTTTACCACCAGTGTCGACCACTTCACCACCAGTGTGGACAACTTTACCACCAGTGTCGACCACCACTTTACCACCACTTTACCACCAGTGTGGACCACGACTTTACCACCAGTCTAGACCACCCCTTCACCATCAGTGTGGACCACTTTACCACCAGTGTTGACCTCTTTAACACCAGTGTGGGCAACGTTACCTCCACTGTGGACGACTAGTGTGGACCTCTTTACCACAAGTGTGGAACACCACAGTACCACCAGTGTGGACCACTTACCACCAGTGTAGACCACCCCCTTACCATCAGTGTCGACCACTTTACCACCAGCGTGGACCACTATACCACCAGTGTGGACCGTTTTACCACCAGTGTAGACCACCCCTTTACCATCAGTGTCAACCAATTTACTACCAGTTTGGACCAACCCTTTACCATCAGTGTGGACCACTTGACCACCAGTGTGGACCACTTGACCACCAGTGTGGACCACTTTACCACCAGGGTGGACCACCACTTTACCACCACTTTACCACCAGTGTGGACCACTTTACCACCAGTGTAGACCACCCCTTTACCATCAGTGTCGACCACTTTACCACCAGTGTAGAGCAACCCTTTACATTCAGTGTCGACCACTTGACCACCAGTGTGGACCACTTTACCACCAGTGTGGACCACCACCTTACCACCAGTGTGGACCACCCCATTACCACCAGTGTCGACCACTGAACCACCAGTGTGGATAACTTTACCACCGGTGTGGACCTCTTTACCACCGGTGTGGACCTCTTTACCACCAGTGTGGACCACTTCACCACCAGTGTGGACCACTTTACCACCAGTGTGGACCAACACTTTACCACCAGTGTGGACCACTTCACCACCAGTGTGGACCACCTCTTTACCACCAGTTTGGACCACCAGTGTGGACCATTTTACCACCAGTTTGGACCTCTTTACCACCACTGTGGACCACCAGTGTGGACCACTTCACTACCAGTGTAGACCACCCCTTTACAATCCGTATTGACCATTTTACCACCAGTGTGGACCACTCTACCGCCAGTGTAGACCACCCCTTTACGATTCGTATTGACCACTTTATCACCAGTGTCGACCACTTTACCACCAGTGTGGACCACCACTGTACCACCAGTGTGGACCATTTTACCACCAGTGTAGACCACCCCTTTACCATCAGTGTCGACCACTGTACCACCAGTGTGGACCCTCACTTTACCACCAGTGTAGACCACTTTACCACCAGTGCGAACAACTTTACCACCAGTGTGGACCACTTTACCACCAGTGTGGACCACTGCTTTACCACCGCTTTACCACCAGTGTGGACCACCACTTTACCACCAGTTTGGACCACTTTACCACCAGTGTAGACCACCCCTTTACCATCAGTGTCGACCACTTCACTACTAGTGTAGACCACCCCTTTATCATTAGTGTCGACCGATTTACCACCAGTGTGGACCACTTTACCACCAGTGTGGACGACTTTACCACCAGTGTAGATCATCCCTTTACCATCAGTGTGGACCTCTTTACCACCACTGTGGACCACCAGTGTGGACCACTTTACTACCAGCGTTGACCTCTTTACCACCAGTGTGCACCACCAGTGTGGACCTCTGTACTACCAGTGTGGACCATTTTACCACCAGTGTGGACCACCAGCTGCAGGACACAGGTTCAGGACATCCTCATTCTACAAGACTGTACAACAGTTATTTCTGACACGTTCGTCATAACCTATAATTGGGAAGTAATGTTACATCTTAATCTTTAGTGATCTGATGAATAACCTTACAATAGATTTGGTCACTTTGGGATGAATATTGCACAGAGCTCAGAAGCAGCATAAAATGTCTAAAATAAGTTAAAATATAACGTAGAACAGATTTATACAACAAACATATTTTGGCTCCAATTAGCCCCAATACAGATGTCCCCTGGAGAAAAGATGTCCCCTGGAGCGAGCGCGCTTTGATCTGGATGGAAAACCCTGGGTTTAGTTACCGAGTTGATAACCAGCTTAGTACTGTTGATCAGGACATGCACAGGATCAATCTCCATGGCAACTGATCTGCTTTTGTGAAACAAGCATCAACTCAGGCAGGATAACCAAGAATTCCTAGCCCAATTCCTCATCTCAGTTTGGTGAAACATCCCGCTGATTAGGCCGATGGCATGTTGCTCATCCTAGTGAACAATAAGCTGAGATCCTCCTGAACATCTGGAGATGCATTCAGGTAGCGTCTGAAGTCTGTACATTTCCCATCCCATAAAGAGTTCTTTGTGGGTGGAGGGAGAAAAGGAGAGCAGTGTTTGGACACTTCCAGGCTCACTTCCTGTTTCATTGGGCCTCTTCTGTGTTTGTTTTCAGGAAGCTGATAGGATGTCTCTCTGACCTCTCCCACCTAAGATGTCGGAACTTGCGTCAGGTGTTTTCACTGGAGGGAAAATGATTCATAAAGGTGTGTTTTTCCATGCTTGAGGCAGTATTTTCTTCCTGTTACCTGAGGAGAATCTCTGGGAAAATGTGGGCTCTCCTGTCAGCTGGATCAGGTGCAGAAGACTTCCTATCTGCAGGAGCACAGAGGTCCCATCGTCTGAAATGCTGCTTTTGGGTTTAATGAGTGTGTTTGTGGGTTTGGATGAAAGCTGGATCTAAGATTTCCCTCCTCTGGATAATGCCTCCTTTGTTGGGAGTGCAGATTAAAGCCTGGAGCTACCTGCTCTCCCCTGAGTGCTGCAAGCTGAAAGCTCACTTTTATTCCCGCTACCTTTGAAACCTTCCTCTGGAGGCCGACCCGATTCAGGTGGCTTTCATCTGCTGATCCGGTGGATCACGCTTCATGTCCCGAGTCCGCGCATCCATCCAGACCACAATGCTGCCCGATCTGCTTTGATATAGGATCGGCTGTCCCGGAAGGAGACCTGCACTTACTCGTCTCTGGTCCATGGTCTCCCCAGCCGGACTTGAAGACCTGGGGCCTCATTTCTAAAACTGGCGTAGGTAGAAAAACTGGTGTACACCAAACATTTTGTGATTTATAAAAATCAAACTTGACGGGAAAACGTTCCTACCTCCATGGCTACTCTGACCCTGACGTACACACAGAATATGGAAAAATGGGAAACGGCAACACCAACGGTCCAGAACAAAATGGAGGATGAGGTGGAGAGTCTGCTGCCATCATGAACCAGTCAGTAAAAGATGCAAACAGTAAGTTTTGGTCATTTATTCTGAGACCCAGCAGTGGGACAGACTGGAGGTCTAGAAGTGATGCAACGCTTATGAAACACACAAGAGGCGGATTTCCTTTATTTATTTATTTTTTCTTACACAATCTTTTTTTAATTGTTGTACCAGTTTCCATCAAGACGTCACCTCCTGCAGCTCCTTGTCCACCTGGTTAATAGCGGTGATGGTTCCCTCTGAACCTGCAGGACTTCCTCTGAGGACACGGCTGCTGGGTGGAGTCTCTGGCCTCACCCTCTCCACCCACAGCTGCCACCCACCCAGCTGGAGCACCCAGGAACTAGAAAGAAATATTATTTACACTAAATAAACTGCTACTAGTCTCAGATGTATCTGTACATATTTATCTGTTAAAACCAAAGACCTCATTACTGGCATCATTACTGTCATCTAGCAGCTTTTCTCCAGAACCATCTACTGTGGGCTGCAGCGTCTTACCGAAGACCCCGACTGGAAGGTTTTACTGTTCACCCCTCTGGGATTTGAACTTCGGTCTCCCTCATGGCAGACGGATGTTCTACCGACTGAGATATCCATCCGTACGTTCCGACTCCTCTGGCGTTTCTTCTCTTCTGACGCTGTGATGACAGCTTCTCCACCTGCTGCCACTATTCTGTCTTTCTGACACCAGTAATGTCCACGCCGTGTCCACCAGTTACACATTTTTACCTTTTCCAACGTGCTCCATCAGGATCTCTGTCTCACACCCTGAAAAATTCCTCTTCTTCCCTCGTTTTCCCTCCCGAACCATCATGGAAATAATGTGATGAATATGTATTACAGGCGTCCACCTGAACATTTAAAGCCACCATGTGGGCGGGGCAAGGTGTCCCTCACCTGCGCCGCTTTAGAGTTGGTTCTGATTTATAAATAGAAACAGGTGGAGGACGTGTGTGTGCACGTTTTGATAAATCTGGAAGTTTTTGTGCGCCACAGATGCTACCGGTAGTTTGCTTTGCTACGCTCAGGTTTATGCATGATCTTCTTTTACTGACTGGTAAATGTTGGCAGCAGACTCTCCACCTCATCACCTCCTTGGTTTTATTCTGGACCGTTAGTGTCGCAGTTTCCTGGTTTCCCAGATTCTGTGCGTACGTTAGGGTCAGAGTTTCCGTGGAAGTAGGAACAATTTCCTGCCAAGTTTGTTTTTACAAATCCCAAAGGTGACTGTATTTAGTGTACGCCGGTTTTGTTCCTACTTCCACTTGTTCCTTCAGAAATGAGGCCCCTGGTCTTGGTCCAGGTCTAGGTTTAGGTTCAGGTTTATTTTTAGGTCCAGGTCCATGTGTTGGTCCAGGTTTAGGTGCAGGTCCAGATCCAGGTGGAAGTACAGGCCAACATTCATGGATTGAAACAGGAAAACCAAGAAAACTTTAGATTTCCTGCAGTTTTCTCATCCAGTAATGTTTTGTTGTTCAGGAATGTTCTCTTTTGTCCTTCATGGACATTTTCAGGTCTTTACCTGCAGATCATGGAATGCGGGGACGTACTGATCGGCATCAATCAATGCCGGAGGAAAGAGGGGAAGAATTCACCGTGAAAGAGCATGTCCATGAATGTGACAGAGAATTTTCTGAGGAATTTTTTCAGCATAAGATAAGATAGAAATGAAGAGAATTGTGTCTCTGCTGCTGAGGAAGACGTCACTGATGGAGCAAACCTCTGAGAAACTGGAAGGTTAGGGAGCAGGAATCAGTAGTCATGGATCAAACTGACGCCGCCAGCTCCTCCAGAATTAGACCGCTTCCAGCTGATGGATGAAGACATTAACGGAAAGTGAACCCAACTGGAGATCGTGACTCCGCAGTCTACCTCACTAACTAGTACTCCACAGTTTACCTCACTAACTAGTACTCCACAGGTTATTTCACTAACTAGTACTCCACAGTTTACCTCACTAACTAGTACTCCGCAGTTTAAAAAACTAACTAGTACTCCACATGTTATCTCATTAACTAGTACTCCGCAGTCTACCTCACTAACTAGTACTCAGCAGTCTGCCTCACAAACTAGTACTCCACAGTTTACCTCACTAACTAGTACTCCGCAGTTTAAAAAACTAACTAGTACTCCACATGTTATCTCATTAACTAGTACTCCGCAGTCTACCTCACTAACTAGTACTCAGCAGTCTGCCTCACAAACTAGTAATCCACAGTTTACCTCAATAACTAGTGCTCCACAGGTTATTTCACTAACTAGTACTCTGCAGTCTACCTCACAAACTAGTACTTCACAGTTTATATCACTAACTAGTACTCCACATGTTATCTCATTAACTAGTACTCCACAGTCTACCTCACTAACTAGTACTCAGCAGTCTGCCTCACAAACTAGCAATCCACAGTTTACCTCAATAACTAGTGCTCCACAGGTTATTTCACTAACTAGTACTGCACAATCTCTCACACTAACTAGTAATCCATAGTTTACCTCACTAACTAGTACTCTACAGGTTATCTCACTAACTAATACCCCATAGTCTATCTCAATAAGTATTACTCCACAGTTTACCTCAGTAACTAGTATTCCGCAGGTTATTTGAATAAGTAGGACTCCACAGTTCACAGCACTAACTAGTATTCCACAGGTTACCTCACTAACTAGTACTCCACAGGTTATCTCACTCATTAGCACACCACGGCCTACCTCACTAACTAGTACTCCAAAGTCTACCTCACTAACTAGTACCCACAGGATATCTCAATAAGTAGTACTCTGCAGTCTACCTCATTAATTAGTTCTCCACAGTTTATATCACTAATTAGGACTCCACAGTCTATCTCTTTTTTTTTTAACCTGTCCTGTCCAGCATCATAGCAGCACAATGATAATCTGGTTGCTGTATCGTGCTGAACAAATTTGCTCTGCCAAATTTGCCTCTTGATAATCTGATTAATTAATTAATTAATTTACTTTGAATCACGGAATCTATGTAATCTTGCTGGACCTGACCAGAGGGGACAGAAAAAGATGGAAAATAGCAAAAAGAGCACAAAGGAAAGAAGAAAGGAGACAAAAAGATCACAGACAGAAGGCAACGACCCTTCAATCCACACCATCACCAGACAACAAACTGTTACACCTGTACATGAACACACCAGAAAATTTCCTATAACTTTTACAAAAGCAGAAACATACACACAGAATAAAACAGAACTGCTAGTCATTAAAAGTTTTTAAATAATAACCAAATCAAAAAAGACATAACAGCGACCAGATACTAACTCACAGGAAAAATAAAAAAATAAAAAAAAAAGAATTATCGCTTAGTATAAAAACCCACTGGACAACTCAATAACTGTGTCAGCATGCAGAGGATGAGGAAGAGGAGTGATCAGTGATGAAGAGTGGTGAGTGAAATCATGCAAATGGGACCACGCCTCCACGGAGGCCAGAGGCAGACCAGGGCCAGAGGCCTGGGCCCCCAGCAGCAGCCCCGGAGCACCAACACAAGCCACCCCACCACGAAGACGACTCCAGCCCCACCCGAAGGGCGGCAGAGGAGAGCCCCAGCAAGAGCCCCCCACGGTCCTGGGGCACAGGTCCCAGTGGGCCAAGATCAGCAGCTGCCGGCCCCTCTAGGGACCGGCCACCCAGGGCAGCCCACGCGAAGGGCCCAGGGCCCCAGGAGCCCAGAGGCGGCTGCCCCACCCCCCAAAGGCAGAGGGCCCGCAACATGCCTAGGAGGACCAGGCCCCCCCAGACAGCCACCCGGCGTAGGCCAGCACACACCCCAATGTTCCAGCCGCACACCCCGGGAACCAGGGTGCAATCGGCCCCCTCCCCCCACTCCCCACCTACTCCAAGCCGCACACCATATAACCCCACACTCACACCCTCCCCCGCGCCGCACCCACAAGCACTCACCACCACACAGTCACGCCACACACAACCCACCCATCATGCCCCGTGGGGGACACCCCAGGCGGACCAGGGGACAGCGAGCCCCAAGCACCCCCCCTTGACCCAACACCCACAGAGCCAGCAGCCCACCAGCGCAGCCACCCCGGGACCCGGCCCCGGGGCAACCATTGGAGGGATGCAAACTTCCCTCTGGATGATGAGCCTCTATTGGCATTAGGCATCCTCGCTCCCCAGGAGGCCCCCCAGGGCAAGACAGGCCAGGAGAGGCAGCCCCCCATGACCGGGCCATTCAGGGACCACAGCCAATGAGCCGTCACCAACCCTAGAAAGTACCCACCCTCCCACACACCTAATGGGGAATGAGAGGATGGGGACAGCAGCAGACCAACGCCCCCCCCCCCCCCCCCCCCCCCACACACACACAAGTGCACTTAACCCCGCCACAACCACATACAGAAATACATGCACACACCTATTTCCTTGCACACTCCCGCTCATCCTAACTCATATATGCCCTCTCAGCCCCACCCACACAATATAAACACTCACACAACATCTGACCCTCCCACTCTCACTCCCCAGACACACCCCCACTCATCCTAACGCATGCATACGCATGCACACAAACATACCACACAAACATCATCCAAAGTATAGACACACACACAGAACATACAAGCATCCCTGTCTCACACCCCAGCACCTCCCCTTATAATCTCCGGAATCCCACTCAGCTCTCCTTCAAACCCCTACACCCCCCCTGCCCTCGGGCCATACCCTGGGTCCCAGGGCGTCAACCAGACACCCGGGCATGCTCCAATCCACACCACGGCAGCACATCCGGGCAGGCCCAGACCCCCGGCACATACAGACCCCACCACCCCGGAGGGAGGAGGACCACCCCCGGGCACCTGAGCCCAGAACCCCCGCCCAGCCAGCCCCAGAATAGCCTGGCCGCCCGGCCCAGGACCGACGCCCACCAGCCCAGGCACCACCAGTGGCCTCACCCTCTGCCACGAGGCGACTCCAACCGCTGGCCCCCGCAGCCCCCGACGGGGCCAGACCCAGAGCCACCCCCACCGCAGAGCAGCCCGGTCCCGCACCATGGGCAACCACAAAGAACCCGCAACCACCAGTCACTCCTGGCCATTTCCCAAACCCCCATAGCAACGAGGTCACAGTCCTCCACCTACACTAAGTGCTGGAACTAAGCACAGGGGACAGGAGGGAATGAGATTCAGCTAAATAGTTCTTTGAGGAGGCAGACATTGTCTCACTACTGATGTGGTCTACTAAGAGATTCCTAAACTGCTGAATACACAGATTATTTTTGTTTTTCCAGTTCACAAGGATAGTTTTCTTTGCGATGCATAATGCTGTACGTATCATGTGTGCAGAGTTAATTGCCATATTAATGTCACCCAAGTCACCTAGTAGACACAGTGCGGGGTTTGCAGGTATATTACATTTAGACCATGTTGACATGTCCACACATACCTGAAGCCAGAACCTGCGGACAGGTGTGCAGGACCACAAGGCATGGAGGTAGTTGTCAGGTGTGTTTTCATTGCAGTGTGGGCAGATGTTTGATTGTGACAGACCCATCCTGAACAGCCTTTGTCCTGTATAATGAGTTCTATGCAGAATGTTGAATTGTATTAGTTGCATATTTGAATTCTTAGTCATTTTAAAGGTGTTTAAACGTATTTGTGACCATTTATCTTTATTTAAGTTACTGGATAAGTCACCCTCCCATTTTGAAGTTGGAAGACAGATTGAGTCTTCTAGTTTGGATAATAGTCTATATGTTTTTGAAAATAGCTTTGGGGCATTGAGATTCATGAATTCTGCCACCCTAATAGGTAGCTGTAAGTTTAATTGATTAATGGTAACAGGAAAATTAAAGCACATACCAAGTCAGTAGAGCCACGGAGTGATGTCCGGGTCGCGGTACAGCTGTCCATTAATAAATAATTTATCCACCGCGATGACAGCGCGAGCGCCTTCAGTGATAAATTTCCTCCTGATGGGAAACAGGACTTTTCATCGGTCCAGAATCTCTCTGGGATATTGGTCGTTTACTCTGAAGTTCCTTCCCTTCAGTTCGCGGCCCTGGTTCTTCACCTGCTCCTTCTGTTTGAAGCTGACGAACTTCGGTACAATTGGTCTTGGTCTGCTGGACCCGGGTTTCCTCCCGCCGAGCCGATGGACTCTGTGAAAGGAGATGTTTTTCACAGTTTCCTCCGGGAGCTTCAGGTGGGTTTTGATGAAGTTTTTCACCGTGGTCTCAGGGTCCTCCTCCGTCTGCTCTGGAATCCCTGCAAATACCAGGTTCTCTCTCATGCTCCGCGCCTGCAGATCGATCACCGTTTCCTTCATCTTCTTATTTTCCTCCGAGAGACGGGTCAAGCCCTCGGTGAGGGATTTTACCGACTCTCTGAGACTGGCATTTTCTACAGCCAGAGTTTCCACCTGCTTCTGGCTGAATTCTAGTGATTTACGTAGCACCTGGAACTCCTTGTGGAGAATTTCTACCAGGCTCAAACGCGTATCAAAACTACTGAGTTTCTTATCTATACAGATCAGAACATCTGTTGAGTTGTTCCCCGGTGGTGAAATAGCTCCAGGTGAATCCTCATTTCGCTGTCTCTTGGACTTGGATGAGGTGGAGGGGGTGGACGTGTTGCTTGGTTTCCCCATGACGATTCTGTCGTAGCAACGATCTATAAAATCTGTCAGGCTGGCCAAATCCTCCCCGCTGTGCTCCAGAGTGTACCTTTTAAAGACACTATTTTCCTACTTTAAAGAATATTTTGATTAGGCTGGCACAAAATACAATTGAATGAAAGTATAAATGTTTGGGCGCGCCTAGTTTGAATCTGCCGTCTCCCCGGAACTACGTCACCTACAGCATTAGCATCACTTCTTCTTAGTGAGATAGACTTCCACAGTCTATCTCACTAACTAGTACTCCACAGTTTACAACACTAACTAGTATTCCACAGTCTACCTCACTATCTAGTATTCTGCAATCTACCTCACAAACTAGTACTCCACAGGTTATTGCACTAACTAGTACTCCACAGTCTATCTCAATAAGTATTACTCCACAGTCTGGGGCACTTCTGAGCTGCTGTAAAATGACTTTTTATTTCTTTTTTGTACGAATCAGCTGGCCCGACTTTTACTGTGTGGTTGGGTTTGTTTTATATTTCCTACAAAAGTGTAATTAACATATTAGGATATTAATCAGGTTCTGGTCCTGATGAAGGTTTTCCTTCTTGATCCTGGTTCTGATGGAGGTTTTCCTTCCACGTTCAGGCCCTGATAGAGGTTTTCCTTCCTGGTTATGATCCTGGTTCTGGTCCTGATAGAGGTTTTCCTTCTTGGTCCTGGTCCTGATTGAGATTTTCCTTCCTGGTTCTGGTCCTGATTGAGATTTTGCTTCCTGGTTCTGGTCCTGCTGGAGGTTTTCCTTCCTGGTTCTGGTCCTGATGAAGGTTTTCTTTCCTGGTTCTGGTCCTGCTGGAGGTTTTCCTTCCTGGTTCTGGTCCTGATGAAGGTTTTCTTTCCTGGTTCTGGTCCTGCTGGAGGCTTTCCTTCCTGGTTCTGGTCCTGCTGGAGGTTTTCCTTCCTGGTTCTGGTACTGATGGAGAATTTCCTTCCTGGTTCTGGTCCTGTTGGAGGTTTTTCTTCCTGGTTCTGGTCCTGATGGAGGCTTTCTTTCCTGGTTCTGGTCCTGATGGAGGTTTTCTTTCCTGGTTCTGGTCCTGCTGGAGGTTTTCCTTCCTGGTTCTGGTATTGATGGAGATTTTCTTTCCTGGTTCTAGTCCTGATGGAGGTTTTCCGTCCTGGTTCTGGTCCTGATGGACGTTTTCTTCCTGGTTCTGGTCCTGATGGAGTGTTTCCTTCCTGGTTCTGGTATTGATGGAGGTTTTCTTTCCTGGTTCTGGTCCTGCTGGAGGTTTTCCTTCCTGGTTCTGGTCCTGATGGAGGTTTTCCTTCCTGGTTCTGGTCCTGATGGAGGTTTTCTTTCCTGGTTCTGGTACTGATGGAGAATTTCCTTCCTGGTTCTGGTCCTGTTGGAGGTTTTTCTTCCTGGTTCTGGTCCTGATGAAGGCTTTCTTTCCTGGTTCTGGTCCTGATGGACGTTTTCTTTCCTGGTTCTGGTCCTGATGGAGGTTTTCTTTCCTGGTTCTGGTATTGATGGAGGTTTTCTTTCCTGGTTCTAATCCTGATGGAGGTTTTCTTTCCTGGTTCTGGTCCTGCTGGAGGTTTTCCTTCCTGGTTCTGGTATTGATGGAGATTTTCTTTCCTGGTTTTAGTCCTGATGGAGGTTTTCCTTCCTGGTTCTGGTCCTGATGGACGTTTTCTTTCCTGGTTCTTGTCCTGATGGAGGTTTTCTTTCCTGGTTCTGGTCCTGATGGAGTGTTTCCTTCCTGGTTCTGGTATTGATGGAGGTTTTCTTTCCTGGTTCTAGTCCTGATGGAGGTTTTCTTTCCTGGTTCTGGTCCTGCTGGAGGTTTTCCTTCCTGGTTCTGGTCCTGATGGAGGTTTTCCTTCCTGGTTCTGGTCCTGATGGAGGTTTTCTTTCCTGTTTCTGGTCCTACTGGAGGTTTTCCTTCCTGGTTCTGGTGTTGATGGAGATTTTCTTTGCTGGTTCTGGTCCTGATGGAGTTTTCCTTCCTGGTTCTGGTCCTGATGGAGGTTTTCTTTCCTGGTTCTGGTCCTGATGGAGGCTTTCTTTCCTGGTTCTAGTCCTGATGGAGGTTTTCTTTCCTGGTTCTGGTCCTGCTGGAGGTTTTCCTTCCTGGTTCTGGTATTGATGGAGATTTTCTTTCCTGGTTCTAGTCCTGATGGAGGTTTTCCTTCCTGGTTCTGGTCCTGATGGACGTTTTCTTTCCTGGTTCTGGTCCTGATGGAGGTTTTCTTCCTGGTTCTGGTCCTGATGGAGTGGTTCCTTCCTGGTTCTGGTATTGATGGAGGTTTTCTTTCCTGGTTCTGGTCCTGCTGGAGGTTTTCCTTCCTGGTTCTGGTCCTGATGGAGGTTTTCTTTCCTGGTTCTGGTACTGATGGAGAATTTCCTTCCTGGTTCTGGTCCTGTTGGAGGTTTTTCTTCCTGGTTCTGGTCCTGATGGAGGCTTTCTTTCCTAGTTCTGGTCCTGATGGACGTTTTCTTTCCTGGTTCTGGTCCTGATGGAGGTTTTCTTTCCTGGTTCTGGTATTGATGGAGGTTTTCTTTCCTGGTTCTAATCCTGATGGATGTTTTCTTTCCTGGTTCTGGTCCTGCTGGAGGTTTTCCTTCCTGGTTCTGGTCCTGATGGAGGTTTTCCTTCCTGGTTCTGTACCTGATGGAGGTTTTCTTTCCCGGTTCTGGTCCTGCTGGAGGTTTTCCTTCCTGGTTCTGGTATTGATGGAGATTTTCTTTCCTGGTTCTGGTCCTGATGGAGTTTTCCTTCCTGGTTCTGGTCCTGATGGAGGTTTTCTTTCCTGGTTCTGGTCCTGCTGGAGGTTTTCCTTCCTGGTTCTGGTATTGATGGAGATTTTCTTTCCTGGTTTTAGTCCTAAAGGAGGTTTTCCTTCCTGGTTCTGGTCCTGATGGAGGTTTTCTTTCCTGTTTCTGGTCCTGCTGGAGGTTTTCCTTCCTGGTTCTGGTATTGATGGAGATTTTCTTTCCTGGTTCTAGTCCTGATGGAGGTTTTCCGTCCTGGTTCTGGTCCTGATGGACGTTTTCTTCCTGGTTCTGGTCCTGATGGAGTGTTTCCTTCCTGGTTCTGGTATTGATGGAGGTTTTCTTTCCTGGTTCTGGTCCTGCTGGAGGTTTTCCTTCCTGGTTCTGGTCCTGATGGAGGTTTTCCTTCCTGGTTCTGGTCCTGATGGAGGTTTTCTTTCCTGGTTCTGGTACTGATGGAGAATTTCCTTCCTGGTTCTGGTCCTGTTGGAGGTTTTTCTTCCTGGTTCTGGTCCTGATGAAGGCTTTCTTTCCTGGTTCTGGTCCTGATGGACGTTTTCTTTCCTGGTTCTGGTCCTGATGGAGGTTTTCTTTCCTGGTTCTGGTATTGATGGAGGTTTTCTTTCCTGGTTCTAATCCTGATGGAGGTTTTCTTTCCTGGTTCTGGTCCTGCTGGAGGTTTTCCTTCCTGGTTCTGGTATTATTGGAGATTTTCTTTCCTGGTTTTAGTCCTGATGGAGGTTTTCCTTCCTGGTTCTGGTCCTGATGGACGTTTTCTTTCCTGGTTCTTGTCCTGATGGAGGTTTTCTTTCCTGGTTCTGGTCCTGATGGAGTGTTTCCTTCCTGGTTCTGGTATTGATGGAGGTTTTCTTTCCTGGTTCTAGTCCTGATGGAGGTTTTCTTTCCTGGTTCTGGTCCTGCTGGAGGTTTTCCTTCCTGGTTCTGGTCCTGATGGAGGTTTTCCTTCCTGGTTCTGGTCCTGATGGAGGTTTTCTTTCCTGTTTCTGGTCCTACTGGAGGTTTTCCTTCCTGGTTCTGGTGTTGATGGAGATTTTCTTTGCTGGTTCTGGTCCTGATGGAGTTTTCTTTCCTGGTTCTGGTCCTGATGGAGGCTTTCTTTCCTGGTTCTAGTCCTGATGGAGGTTTTCTTTCCTGGTTCTGGTCCTGCTGGAGGTTTTCCTTCCTGGTTCTGGTATTGATGGAGATTTTCTTTCCTGGTTCTAGTCCTGATGGAGGTTTTCCTTCCTGGTTCTGGTCCTGATGGACGTTTTCTTTCCTGGTTCTGGTCCTGATGGAGGTTTTCTTCCTGGTTCTGGTCCTGATGGAGTGGTTCCTTCCTGGTTCTGGTATTGATGGAGGTTTTCTTTCCTGGTTCTGGTCCTGCTGGAGGTTTTCCTTCCTGGTTCTGGTCCTGATGGAGGTTTTCTTTCCTGGTTCTGGTACTGATGGAGAATTTCCTTCCTGGTTCTGGTCCTGTTGGAGGTTTTTCTTCCTGGTTCTGGTCCTGATGGAGGCTTTCTTTCCTAGTTCTGGTCCTGATGGACGTTTTCTTTCCTGGTTCTGGTCCTGATGGAGGTTTTCTTTCCTGGTTCTGGTATTGATGGAGGTTTTCTTTCCTGGTTCTAATCCTGATGGATGTTTTCTTTCCTGGTTCTGGTCCTGCTGGAGGTTTTCCTTCCTGGTTCTGGTCCTGATGGAGGTTTTCCTTCCTGGTTCTGTACCTGATGGAGGTTTTCTTTCCCGGTTCTGGTCCTGCTGGAGGTTTTCCTTCCTGGTTCTGGTATTGATGGAGATTTTCTTTCCTGGTTCTGGTCCTGATGGAGTTTTCCTTCCTGGTTCTGGTCCTGATGGAGGTTTTCTTTCCTGGTTCTGGTCCTGCTGGAGGTTTTCCTTCCTGGTTCTGGTATTGATGGAGATTTTCTTTCCTGGTTTTAGTCCTAAAGGAGGTTTTCCTTCCTGGTTCTGGTCCTGATGGAGGTTTTCTTTCCTGTTTCTGGTCCTGCTGGAGGTTTTCCTTCCTGGTTCTGGTATTGATGGAGATTTTCTTTCCTGGTTCTAGTCCTGCTGGAGGTTTTCCTTCCTGGTTCTGGTCCTGATGGAGGTTTTCCTTCCTGGTTCTGGTCCTGATGGAGGTTTTCTTTCCTGGTTCTGGTACTGATGGAGGTTTTCCTTCCTGGTTCTGGTCCTGATGGAGGTTTTCTTTCCTGTTTCTGGTCCTGCTGGAGGTTTTCCTTCCTGGTTCTGGTATTGATGGAGATTTTCTTTCCTGGTTCTGGTCCTGATGGAGTTTTCCTTCCTGGTTCTGGTCCTGATGGAGGTTTTCTTTCCTGGTTCTGGTCCTGATGGAGGTTTTCTTTCCTGGTTTTGGTCCTGCTGGAGGTTTTCCTTCCTGGTTCTGGTATTGATGGAGATTTTCTTTCCTGGTTCTAGTCCTGATGGAGGTTTTCCTTCCTGGTTCTGGTCCTGATGGAGGTTTTCCTTCCTGGTTCTGGTCCTGATGGAGGTTTTCTTTCCTGGTTCTGGTACTGATGGAGAATTTCCTTCCTGGTTCTGGTCCTGTTGGAGGTTTTTCTTCCTGGTTCTGGTCCTGATGGAGGCTTTCTTTCCTGGTTCTGGTCCTGATGGACGTTTTCTTTCCTGGTTCTGGTCCAGATGGAGGTTTTCTTTCCTGGTTCTGGTATTGATGGAGGTTTTCTTTCCTGGTTCTAATCCTGATGGAGGTTTTCTTTCCTGGTTCTGGTCCTGCTGGAGGTTTTCCTTCCTGGTTCTGGTATTGATGGAGATTTTCTTTCCTGGTTTTAGTCCTGATGGAGGTTTTCCTTCCTGGTTCTGGTCCTGATGGACGTTTTCTTTCCTGGTTCTTGTCCTGATGGAGGTTTTCTTTCCTGGTTCTGGTCCTGATGGAGTGTTTCCTTCCTGGTTCTGGTATTGATGGAGGTTTTCTTTCCTGGTTCTAGTCCTGATGGAGGTTTTCTTTCC
Source organism: Melanotaenia boesemani (assembly GCF_017639745.1). Taxonomy (NCBI): domain Eukaryota; kingdom Metazoa; phylum Chordata; class Actinopteri; order Atheriniformes; family Melanotaeniidae; genus Melanotaenia; species Melanotaenia boesemani. The sequence goes on along the minus strand of NC_055695.1, from coordinate 372,731 downwards.
TGGTTCTGGTCCTGCTGGAGGTTTTCCTTCCTGGTTCTGGTCCTGATGGAGGTTTTCCTTCCTGGTTCTGGTCCTGATGGAGGTTTTCTTTCCTGTTTCTGGTCCTACTGGAGGTTTTCCTTCCTGGTTCTGGTGTTGATGGAGTTTTCCTTCCTGGTTCTGGTATTGATGGAGATTTTCTTTCCTGGTTCTGGTCCTGATGGAGTTTTCCTTCCTGGTTCTGGTCCTGATGGAGGTTTTCTTTCCTGGTTCTGGTCCTGCTGGAGGTTTTCCTTCCTGGTTCTGGTATTGATGGAGATTTTCTTTCCTGGTTTTAGTCCTAAAGGAGGTTTTCCTTCCTGGTTCTGGTCCTGATGGACGTTTTCTTTCCTGGTTCTTGTCCTGATGGAGGTTTTCTTTCCTGGTTCTGGTCCTGATGGAGTGTTTCCTTCCTGGTTCTGGTATTGATGGAGGTTTTCTTTCCTGGTTCTAGTCCTGATGGAGGTTTTCTTTCCTGGTTCTGGTCCTGCTGGAGGTTTTCCTTCCTGGTTCTGGTCCTGATGGAGGTTTTCCTTCCTGGTTCTGGTCCTGATGGAGGTTTTCTTTCCTGTTTCTGGTCCTGCTGGAGGTTTTCCTTCCTGGTTCTGGTATTGATGGAGATTTTCTTTCCTGGTTCTAGTCCTGCTGGAGGTTTTCCTTCCTGGTTCTGGTCCTGATGGAGGTTTTCCTTCCTGGTTCTGGTCCTGATGGAGGTTTTCTTTCCTGGTTCTGGTACTGATGGAGAATTTCCTTCCTGGTTCTGGTCCTGTTGGAGGTTTTTCTTCCTGGTTCTGGTCCTGATGGAGGCTTTCTTTCCTGGTTCTGGTCCTGATGGACGTTTTCTTTCCTGGTTCTGGTCCTGATGGAGGTTTTCTTTCCTGGTTCTGGTATTGATGGAGGTTTTCTTTCCTGGTTCTAATCCTGATGGAGGTTTTCTTTCCTGGTTCTGGTCCTGCTGGAGGTTTTCCTTCCTGGTTCTGGTATTGATGGAGATTTTCTTTCCTGGTTTTAGTCCTGATGGAGGTTTTCCTTCCTGGTTCTGGTCCTGATGGACGTTTTCTTTCCTGGTTCTTGTCCTGATGGAGGTTTTCTTTCCCGGTTCTGGTCCTGCTGGAGGTTTTCCTTCCTGGTTCTGGTATTGATGGAGATTTTCTTTCCTGGTTCTGGTCCTGATGGAGTTTTCCTTCCTGGTTCTGGTCCTGATGGAGGTTTTCCTTCCTGGTTCTGGTCCTGATGGAGGTTTTCTTTCCTGTTTCTGGTCCTGCTGGAGGTTTTCCTTCCTGGTTCTGGTATTGATGGAGATTTTCTTTCCTGGTTCTGGTCCTGATGGAGTTTTCCTTCCTGGTTCTGGTCCTGATGGAGGTTTTCTTTCCTGGTTCTGGTCCTGATGGAGGTTTTCTTTCCTGGTTTTGGTCCTGCTGGAGGTTTTCCTTCCTGGTTCTGGTATTGATGGAGATTTTCTTTCCTGGTTCTAGTCCTGATGGAGGTTTTCCTTCCTGGTTCTGGTCCTGATGGAGGTTTTCCTTCCTGGTTCTGGTCCTGATGGAGGTTTTCCTTCCTGGTTCTGGTCCTGATGGAGATTTTCTTTCCTGGTTCTAGTCCTGATGGAGGTTTTCCTTCCTGGTTCTGGTCATGATGGAGTGTTTCCTTCCTGGTTCTGGTCCTGCTGGAGGTTTTCCTTCCTGGTTCTGGTCCTGCTGGAGGTTTTCCTTCCTGGTTCTGGTCCTGCTGGAGGTTTTCCTTCCTGGTTCTGGTCCTGCCCTAGGTTTTCCTTCCTGGTTCTGGTCCTGATGGAGGTTTTCCTTCCTGGTTCTGGTCCTGATGGAGGTTTTCCTTCCTGGTTCTGGTCCTGCTGGAGGTTTTCCTTCCTGGTTCTGGTCCTGATGGAGGTTTTCCTTCCTTGTTCTGGTCCTGCTGGAGGGTTTCCTCTCTGGTTTATTGAATTTGTTTAACTGGATCCTACCTGGACTTTGTAAAAAATGACTTTAGACGATTTTGTGGTTGATATTCCGGCCTGATGACGATTATGATGATGATGAAGCTTTCTCCTGGGCTGAGGTGGGTAAGTTCGGCCGACCAGTTGAGGCGGCTTGAGGAGGGACAGCTGGTGGACATGCTGGTGTCCTCACATCCTGCTCTGAGGCTTGCATTGACCCGGCTACACGAGGAGCAGATGCATCACATTTTCGGCTTCATCACTCTGATGACACATGACTGTGTTCATTTGCACCAGATGTAAATGTAACACAATCATGTAAAGTTGACTCTCCTGTCGGCCAGAGCCGGGTCATCCCGGAGATGTGTAGGAGCAACACCAGCTCTGATTCTCTGGTTTACACTTGGACATCCTGTCTGCATCTCAGCGTTAAACTGTCTGTAAATGTGGAACATCATGAAGAAAACACATCGTCTCAGACGGAACCTTCATTCAGATGTTAGTCTGCTGAGGTCATGTTTATAAAACCTCTGTTTTACAAATATCATCATCACATCTTACTAGAAAAAAAGAGTTGGGACTGTGTCCCCGTCAGTAAGCATGTCCATCAGTCTGCGTGTCCATCAGTTAAAATGTCAGTCAGTCTGCGTGTCCATCAGTCAGTATGTCCATCAGTCTGCGTGTCCATCAGTTAAAATGTCAGTCAGTCTGCGTGTCCGTCAGTCAGCATGTCCATCAGTCTGCGTGTCCATCAGTCAGCATGTCCATCAGTCTGCGTGTCTGTCAGTCAGCATGTCCATCAGTTTGAGTGTCCATCAGTCAAAATGTCCATCAGTCTGCGTGTCCATCAGTCAGCATGTCCATCAGTTTGAGTGTCCATCAGTCAAAATGTCCATCAGTCTGCGTGTCCATCAGTCAACATGTCAGTCAGTCTGTGTGTCCATCAGTCAGTATGTCCATCAGTCTACGTGTCCGTCAGTCAGCATGTCCATCAGTCTGCGTGTCCGTCAGTCAGTATGTCCATCAGTCTGCGTGTCCATTAGTCAGCATGTCAGTCGGTCTGCGTGTCAGTCAGTCTGCGTGTCCATTAGTCAGCATGTCCGTCAGTCAGCATGTCCATCAGTCAGTATGTCCATCAGTCTGCGTGTCCATTAGTCAACATGTCAGTCAGTCTGTGTGTCCATCAGTCAGTATGTCCATCAGTCTGCATGTCCATCAGTCAGTATGTCCATCAGTCTGCATGTCCATCAGTCAGTATGTCCGTCAGTCTGCGTGTCCGTCAGTCTGCATTCCATTAGTCAGTATGTCCATCAGTCAGTATGTCCATCAGTCTGCGTGTCCATCAGTCAACATGTCAGTCAGTCTGTGTGTCCATCAGTCAGTATGTCCATCAGTCTGCATGTCCATCAGTCAGTATGTCCATCAGTCTGCATGTCCATCATTCAGTATGTCCGTCAGTCTGCGTGTCCGTCAGTCTGCATTCCATCAGTCTGCATGTCCATCAGTCAGTATGTCCGTCAGTCTGCGTGTCCGTCAGTCTGCATTCCATCAGTCAGTATGTCCATCAGTCTGCGTGTCCGTCAGTCAGCATGTCCATCAGTCTGCGTGTCCATCAGTCAGTATGTCCATCAGTCTGCATGTCCATCAGTCAGTATGTCCATCAGTCTGCATGTCCATCAGTCAGTATGTCCATCAGTCTGCGTGTCCGTCAGTCAGCATGTCCATCAGTCTGCGTGTCTATCAGTCAAAATGTCAGTCAGTCTGCGTGTCTGTCAGTCAGTATGTCCATCAGTCTGCGTGTCCGTCAGTCAGCATGTCCATCAGTCTGCGTGTCCGTCAGTTAACATGTCAGTGAGTCTGTGTGTCCATCAGTCAGTATGTCCATCAGTCTGCGTGTCCGTCAGTCAGCATGTCCATCAGTCTGCGTGTCCGTCAGTCAAAATGTCCATCAGTCTGCGTGTCCATCAGTCAGTATGTCCATCAATCTGCATGTCCATCAGTCAGTATGTCCATCAGTCTGCGTGTCCGTTAGTCAGCATGTCCATCAGTCTGCGTGTCCATCAGTCAAAATGTCAGTCAGTCTGCGTGTCCATCAGTCAGTATGTCCATCAGTCTGCGTGTCCGTTAGTCAGCATGTCCATCAGTCTGCGTGTCCATCAGTCAAAATGTCAGTCAGTCTGCATGTCCATCAGTCAGTATGTCCGTCAGTCTGCGTGTCCGTCAGTCTGCATTCCATCAGTCAGTATGTCCATCAGTCTGCGTGTCCGTCAGTCAGCATGTCCATCAGTCTGCGTGTCCATCAGTCAGTATGTCCATCAGTCTGCATGTCCATCAGTCAGTATGTCCATCAGTCTGCATGTCCATCAGTCAGTATGTCCATCAGTCTGCGTGTCCATCAGTCAACATGTCAGTCAGTCTGTGTGTCCATCAGTCAGTATGTCCATCAGTCTGCATGTCCATCAGTCAGTATGTCCATCAGTCTGCATGTCCATCATTCAGTATGTCCGTCAGTCTGCGTGTCCGTCAGTCTGCATTCCATCAGTCTGCATGTCCATCAGTCAGTATGTCCATCAGTCTGCGTGTCCGTCAGTCAGTATGTCCATCAGTCTGCGTGTCCATCAGTCAGCATGTCCATCAGTCTGCGTGTCCGTCAGTCAAAATGTCCATCAGTCTGCGTGTCCATCAGTCAACATGTCAGTCAGTCTGTGTGTCCATCAGTCAGTGTGTCCATCAGTCTGCGTGTCCGTCAGTCAGCATGTCCATCAGTCTGCATGTCCGTCAGTCAGCATGTCAGTCGGTCTGCGTGTCAGTCAGTCTGCGTGTCCATTAGTCAGCATGTCAGTCAGTCAGCATGTCCATCACTCAGCGTGTCCATCAGTCTGCATGTCAGTCAGTCTGCGTATCCATCAGTCAGCATGTCCATCAGTCTGCGTGTTCACCAGTCAGCAAGTCAGTCAGTCTGCGTGTCCGTCAGTCAGTATGTCCATCAGTCTGCATGTCCATCTTTCATCGTGTCCATCAGTCTGCGTGTCCATCAGTCAGCATGTCCATCAGTCTGCGTGTCCATCAGTCACCTTTCGAGTCTTCATGAAGCTTTAGTTGGGACTCCAGCATTGATGTGTGATGATGTTCGATCCCTACAGCTGTTTGCTCTGAAGTTAGATGCAAAACGTTTTCTTTGGACAACTTTGTGCAATGACCATGCAGCTAATCCAGTCTTATCTGAGACATTATAATGAGCGTTTTGATCATTTCCTTCGACCTCATCATGCTACAAAATCAGTGTTCTCAACAGCTCACTCTTCTCAGCTTCCTTGTCCAATTTAGTTAACTAACTATTTGAATAAAATGAAATTACTAAAGCAGTAAAATCACTATAACTGGTATGACATTATAGAAGAAACTCTGCCATGCTAGCTAGCATTCACAGCTAGCTACACTGTTAAATGGCAAACTTATAAATGACTGTTTTAAGAGTTAGTATGCACAATAAAATCAACTTCACCCAAACTTGATTTATATCTGAGCCAGGTAGACTGCAGTTCATCAAACCGCCAGCAAACATCTATGTTATTTTATCACCTTTAGCACCATCTGCATGAAAGAAATCTTTTTAGCTCTATTTTTTCTGCACCTCTTTTCCATTTTTCCACTGTTCTTCATTTTGTTCTCCCCACCCTGTGTATGATCCAAAAATCAAACTTTATTTATAAAGCACTTTTCATATAAAAAGCCGTGCAAAGTGCTTTATATAATAAAAGCAAATTTGGAATACAGTGGTCCCTCGTTATAACGAGATTCATCTTTTGCAGATTTTTATGCAATCTTTTTCTTTTTTTTTACAGCGCATTGTGTTCTGTGTTCTGATTGGCTGTAGACCATTGTTCATCAAGCTCCTCTGTGCCCTGTCTGCTGTACAGCACACAATGTCTCCCATTTCCACTACATGGAAGCTCCTGTCAGGCATCATGGGTTGGTGCTCCAGGATTGCTGTTGATGGCCCAGGTCTCTGGGCCGCCCTAGTCTGCCTCTAGCCGCCGTAGAGGCGTGGCCTCATCTCTGATCCTCCTCCTTCCTCATCCTCTGCATGCTGACTCAGCACTGAAGTGTCCAGTGTGTTTATACCCGCTGGATCGTTGTCTCCATAATTTCATAATTCTAAATAAATAAATTAGGTAAAAAAATCAAATAAAAATAAATAAATAAATAAATCTGATTATCCAGAGGAGCTTCATACCCATAAAGCTCCTAAAATATATATCCTTAAAATATATTAACACAATTAAGCCAGGTCAGCACTAGAGGACACACCAGTGGACAGACCATAGGTTAGGACCAGGTCCGGGTCTAGGGTGGGTCCTCTGTTGTGAGCAGGGTGTGTTACATGCTGTTTAAAATGTTTTAAAACTTGTTTGCAAAAGAATCAAATATGTGGATTCATGATGTTTAAACTAACTGATGCTTTGATCGCACAAGACTGAGCTGTCAAAAATATGCACGGGACTCTGTTCTGATGGGGTGGAAACGTTTGGACTGAATACTGGTCCAAAATTACCACGGCCGGTGGGCCGATGGCCGGTGGCCGGTGGGCAGATGGCCGGTGGGCCGATGGCCGGTGGCCGGTGGGCAGATGGCCGGTGGGCCAAAGGCCGGTGGCCGGTCCAGCCTTGGTGTCATAATCCTGCAGGCTGCAGACTTACATACTTGCATGGAATAAAGAGGAACTTTTCCTAAAACTAACCTGAATCCTAAAAGGAAAACAGAACATAGGACAAATATCCGGATTTTCTAAGAAGTCCCACAACATTTCGGGGATGATTTGTTTTTATTTGTTTTTTCAAACTTGTGCTGGAATTACAGTCAAAAGATTTTCATTACTTCATATTTTCAGTTTAAACACAGAATAAAAGTAGAAGCAGCTCATCTTCAGACGAAAGCCGGATGTTAATTCCTCTCTTTTTTCTTCCTGGCTGCTCCTTCTTTTTGTTTCCACACCATCTCCGCCTCTCACCTCCAGCTTCCTCCTCCTCCTCTTCATCTTGTTGTGGTTTCATGGAACAAGCTGGAAGATGCCACCATCCATGTGTCTTCCCTGCAGCCCGACTTCACCCTCGACCAGCTTGAGTCGTGCACTCATCACGGCTGACTGCAGGCTGCGTTGGTACGCGCCACTGGACACACGTTTATTTCTCCGGGAACAACACAGCTTCCTCCTCCTCCTCTTCCTCTCGCTCTCACTACTGTTTAGCATAATTAATGTGATTGGGCCACGGTGGAGCTGAGTGAGCTCGAGCCTGCTGCCACTGGGAATCACGTCTCCACGCTAAACACTTTAACGGTGGAGTGGTATCAGCCGGAATGCCGCTGCATTGAAATTCAGGATTCCAACTGGAATTGGCCACCATGAGCCAGAAAGCAGAACGTGTCAGAGGGGCCACGCTGCTGCAGGACGTCCATCTTCAGTTCAGAGGTTATGCTACGCTAAGACCATGTTAAGCTAACCTCACCCTGACTCCAGCTTGTCCTCTGAGTTCCCGTTCAGGGATTTCAACCAATTTCCAGCCACTCTGAGCTGAAAGGATGCAGATTTACTCATTAACATCCTCAAATAAGGCAGAATTTTACTTCAACAGACACAGAGAGGAAAAACTACGGATAAGATGTGTGGAACCTCTCACCGGGAAAAACACCCTCATCCCACAGTGGGACCATCCTGCTATCTCCATGTCTCACCCTCATGAAAGTTTCCGCCATTCATGTGCTATTTTTGACAGCTTTAGTTTTAATATTGAACAAACGCTCAGTACTGGAGGCCACCACTAGGGAGAGTACACAGCACCAGACTTTGAACTGGTGAAAAGGTCAATCTACCGCTCCGGGTCATCAACCCCTTCGATCTGTTGCCATCTGTGGTGGTACGAGTGTTTATCGCTGCGCAATGGAGAGGAAAATTCATAAAGAGGGTGGTAGCTGTTGACAAGGCCACTGTGTTTACCTCAGACCTGCCGTGTTCATGTTCAACACGAGCAGAATATGTGGCGAACGAACGATGGGAACGCGTGGCGGCCATGATACGTATGTGGTGCGTCGGTGTGGTACGGCAGCAGCACGGGACCAGAGCAGCTTAGCCCGGCTGTGAGGACAGCTCAGGGGATGGTGGGCCGCCGTCTACCAGATCTGGACTCCATCTACACCGCCCGAGTCCAGAAGTGGGCTAGACGCACTGCAGCCGACCCCACCCACCCGGGCAACGCCCTGTTAGTACCACCTCCATCAGGACAGCTGGACAGGAGCATTAAAACCACCACAGACAGACTCAAAGACAGTTCTTCCCCAGCAGTTCATCACTACACCCCCTACAGTACTCACACACACACACACACACACCCACACACAGACACACATACACACACACACACACACAGACACACATACACACACACACACACACACACACTCACACACACCGACACACTCACACACATAGACACCCACTCACACACAGACACACACACACACACACACACACACACAGACACACACACACACACAGACACCCACTCACACACACACACGCACGCACACACACACACTAAAAATTCACACCTTCTCACACACACACACACACACACACACACACACACACACACACACACACACACACACACACACACACACACACACACACACTCAGACCTCCAGCCTTCAGCAGGATGAACTTCATCCAGCCTGTAAATATCCCTGTCTGCTGGGAATTCTCTCATGTTCTGGTAATAAAGACGTGATCTGATATCTTTTAGATATTTTAGACTTTATTTCTACTTATTTATGTGTCTGTTGTATTTCTATTTTCTCATGCAAGGATTTACTCAGAAGACCCGATAATCCAGCCTCACACTGAAGTGAAGGTTTTAACAGAAACTGATTTATTTCACAGGAGAGGTGGAGCGTGGAAACAGGAATGAAACCCTGGTCTGGTGGAAGGATGTGGAAAGAGCAGCAGCCATGACGTCTTATCTATGTGTTTAAGCTGAGAGACTCCTGAAACTTTGTTATGCTGCATGATGACAATAAAGTTCTTGAGTCTTGAATATGAAGGAGAGCAGAAATACATCAAAGTTCGACAAAGAAGTAGAAAAAAAACTTTTTTTTCCCAACATGCTTTATATTAACTGAGGTGTGGGTTTAACCTGAGCCGGCAGCTTTGAGGACCTGATCTCCGTACGGGAGTGGTCTGCTCCATCTTTTCATTTAACCAGGGCCCTAAGAAGTCACTCTAAGTCCTGCTTTCAGGATTTCTAAATACTCTGGTATGCCAGAATAACCAGAGTAGTGAATAAGCAGCATTGCTGTGTTGGAACAACATACGACAGCATCTGTCAGCTGTTAATGGATAAGTATTGTTATCAATATAAGGGAAACTTTAACTAGCATGCTAATTAGATATCCAACATTTGAAATTTCTGAAAATACTTTGTAATAATGCTGGTTTGTCTTTCCTTTCTTTTCCCAGAGATTAGCAGTGACTTTCTCTGGTTGCAGCCTCCATTCCCGGCCTCCTGGACGAGCCTGCGCCAAGGTGACCGAGGTCTTTCACCAGCATTATACCAGGTGTGTGTGCGTCACTTTACGGCAGTTTTGTTCCAACCTGCGTGGCGTGGGACCGTGTCAGGTGTGGAGCGCCTGGTCTGCGAGCAGTCCACCGCAAGATCACAAAATTACAGGAGTACAGAATCTTGTGATTCTCCACTTCCAGGATAAACGTTTGTTGTTTCTGATGACAAAAAAAACAAAAAAAAAAAGCCAAGCCAACTTTATTTATAAAGCACTTTACGACAGCAGCTACTGAAAACATGTTGAACATAACATATTAAAAGCAGCTAAACGTTAAATAAAAGACAAAACAATAAAAACAATTAAAAACAATTAAAACAACTAAAACAATACAAAAATAAAAACAATACAAGCAATAAAAGCAAACTCATCACGGGTGAAACGCCAATGAAAAGAGGCGGGTCTTTAGGAGGGATTTAAAACTGAACAGAAAGACCCGGTCCCCTCTGAGCTTCCTCCACGTCCTGACCGAAGGGACCGGGAGGGGAGTACATGTGAACCCCGTGGCAGGTTCAACACGTCGTGCTTTTCATGGCACAGCAGCACACATCTACACAGGGGCTTTTATTTTGAAAAATACCGGAAGCTTTTACACTGCTCCTGTGTCTGACTTCCTGTCTGCCCTATCTGAACTGACGCATTCTGGGTGCGTGAAGCATCAAAAATAAACTAAATTTAGCGGAGTGCCACAACAACACGCTTCTGATACGCGCTGCGGCCCCCGGTGGGAATCAAACCGCTGACTAAAACGGCCATGAATAGCAGTGGAGGCCGTGGCGCAGCCGTAACGAGCAATGCACACCTGGTATAATTCTGCCTTTTGGAAACAAGGGAGGCGTTTTCCGAGAGAAGACCAGGGATATGTTAAAGTGCTGACCAGGCAGGGTTAGGGTTATGATATCACATAAATTGACATGATGGACTTTTCTATTTACTTCTTATTGAAAAGCTGATGTCAGACATCATACGATGAGGTCTAAACATTGGATATTGTGGTTCGTCTGAAGTGGAGTTTCGTGGAGTTTGTAGAGACAGCATCCATCTGGCGAGCAGTTTGCTGTGCACTAAGGTTTAAAAGGCGGAGAGGAGAGAAGAGGTTGGAGCCGAGCTAGCAGGTAGTCCACCCTTAGAACGGGTTCACCGCAGCACCAGTCCGTTAGTTAGCATCGCTCATATGTAGCTGTTGTATTAATGTAGCAGCTGTAGCTCAGGAGGAGGAGCAGACGTCTTCTGGAACGTTGGTGGATTAATTCCAGGCTCTCCCTGACTTCTGTATGAGTGTGTGTGTGTGTGTGTGACAGGTAGTGTAAAGAGCTGTGAGTTGTTAAGGTGTCTGGAAAAGGGCTGTATAAGTGCAGTCCATTTACCATTTAAGTTATATCATGCATTTGTATTTTCTTGATGTGGAGTCTGCCTCATCCACCTGGACGAAGGCTTGGACAAGCTCAGGTAAACCGTTTTGGATCCATCACTTCAGCCAAACAATGAGACATAGTACCAGTGAAAAGTCCCCTCAAGAAGTACTGAACAGCAAGGCCAGTTTTTTTATTTTGCTGTAAAATAAAAACGTTTGTGTTTGAAATCAAAAGACGAACATGAGACAAAATGTCCACACATCAGTTTTATTTCCAGACATTTCTATCTGGATCCAGGAAACTCAGGAGGTAGAACTTTTAGGTGAGCAAAAATATTAAAACAGGCTTAAACCAGATAAAACTGAAGTGGCCTTTTTAACCTGTTTAGAACAGCAGTGGTTTCTCTGCTGCAGGACATTCCAGCTGGTCGTACCGGCTATGGCAGCACACCAATCATCACTGGATGATCAAAATATTAAGACACACCTGGACAACAACAAGCCCTGTCAGTCACATGTCAACCTAAAACTTTGGTGCTCCGTTTTAAATGACTCCACCTCCTGAGCTGCGTATCGGATCCACATGTACCTGGAAAAAAAAGTTGCAAAGTTGTTTAGTCTCATTCCTCTTTTCCTGTTGAACCAGAGCGTGTGCAGCACGTACGTCTAGAGAAGGCGATGAGCCGGCGTCACTGGTCCACGTACGTCTAGAGACGGCGTCACTGGTCCACGTACGTCTAGAGGCGGCGATGAGCCGGCGTCACTGGTCCACGTACGTCTAGAGACGGCGTCACTGGTCCACGTACGTCTAGAGACGGCGATGAGCCGGCGTCACTGGTCCACGTACGTCTAAAGACGGCGTCACTGGTCCACGTACGTCTAGAGGTGGCGATGAGCCGGCGTCACTGGTCCACGTACGTCTAGAGACGGCGATGAGCCGGCGTCACTGGTCCAAGTACATCTAAAGATGGCGTCACTGGTCCACGTACGTCTAGAGGTGGCGATGAGCCGGCGTCACTGGTCCACGTACGTCTAGAGACGGCGATGAGCCGGCGTCACTGGTCCACGTACGTCTAAAGACGGCGTCACTGGTCCACGTACGTCTAGAGGTGGCGATGAGCCGGCATCACTGGTCCATGTACGTCTAGAGACGGCGATGAGCCGGCGTCACTGGTCCACTGGTCAACGTACGTCGAGAGACAGCGTCACTGGTCCACGTACACCTATAGGCGGCGATGAGCCGGCGTCACTGGTCCACGTACGTCTAGAAACGGTGTCACTGGTCCAAGTACGTCTAGAGGTGGCGATGAGCCGGCGTCGCTGGTCCAAGCAAGTCTAGAGAGGGCGTCACTGGTCCACATACGTCTAGAGGCGGCGATGAGCTGGCATCACTGGTCCACGTACGTCTGGAGACGGCGATGAGCCGGTGTCACTGGTCCACGTACGTCTAGAGACGGCGTCACTGGTCCACGTACATCTAGAGGCGGCGATGAGCCGGCGTCACTGGTCCACGTACATCTAGAGACGGCGTCACTGGTCCACGTACATCTAGAGACGGCGTCACTGGTCCACATACGTCTAGAGGCGGCGATGAGCCGGCATCACTGGTCCACGTACGTCTAGAGACGGCGATGAGCCGGCGTCACTGGTCCACATACGTCTAGAGACGGTGTCACTTGTCCACGTACGTCTAGAGGCGGCAATGAGCCGGCATCACTGGTCCACGTACATTTGGAGGCGGCGATGAGCCGGCGTCACTGGTCCACGTACGTCTAGAGGCGGCGATGAGCCGGCGTCACTGGTCCACGTACGTCTGGAGATGGCGATGAGCCGACGTCATTGGTCCACGTACGTCTGGAGGTGGCGATGAGCCGACATCACTGGTCCACGTATGTCTGGAGGCGGAGTGAACATCCACACTTTACTGTTACTGTTTCTAAGGATCAGATCTCTTGCACAACGTGAACTATGTGGCCCATTGTCACCTTGGAACAGGTTAGGGTCATTACATAAGGTACAGAGGCGTACAGGCAGAGGACGCCATCAGGAGCGGCGAGGACCTCTGCAGCAACCCAACATGTCATCACAGAGGTTTACATAGATTGGTGAGGCTGGAGGATAGAAAGGACACTGACGGCTCCATGTTCTCTGGTGTGTTCTTACTTTTAATTTTTCTTCAGGAACTGTTGTGTAAATTGCACTATATCACTCAACTACCATAATTCTTCCCAATTTTAATGTATTTTTGTAGATAGAGAAGGCAGCTTGTTGAAAAACACACCAGAATAAAATGGGTCTTAAAACAAACATTTATCAGATTTTTAGTATTGATTGTGAGTAATTTTTGTTTTCCCTTGTTGTTCTACTTTTATCCAAAAGTACTGAGTACTGGTTTGTGATACACTTTACACTTAAGAGAATTGTTAGGAATAAGAGTGTATGTCAGGAACCTCACAGAAACAAAGCTGTGGCTCCCAACATGCAGAATCCCAGGTGGCTGAATCCAGGAAACTAAGGGGGAAGAACGTTCTCCGTGTTTTTCTCTTTCAACTGCACTTCTTATTTGAAACACTAGGTGTCAGTGCTACTTACTTTGCCTTTAAGTAAACTGCATGGAACAAAATTACATCAATTCAATTAACAAAGAACAAATGTAAACTATCAGGATTACATGAAGGAGGCCAGAGAGGAGGCCAGAGAAGGAGGTCAGAGAGGAGGTGAGAGAGGAGCAGAGTGTTTCTGTAGCCTCATTAACAGACAGTAAGGAGAAGTCTGAGTGGGAAGGGAGGGTAGAGTAAACCTCATCAGACAGCTGTGTAGGTCTGAGGGATCTCAGGTTTCTGCGGTAGGACGCCATTTTTGGAGCCGCTTGAGTGACATGAGGAAGGAAGACAGAGAATTTAACCAGGAAGTGGTCTGAGAGGTGCAGCGGGGTGACGGACAGGTTGGCTGTGGAGCAGTTTCTGGTCAGCACCAAGTCAAGAGTATTACCAGCTTTGTGTGTTGGAGGAGTCTGAACCAGTTTGAGATTGAAAGAGTAGATGAGAGCCAGAAAGTCAGTCGCTGTGGTTTGCCAATGTAAATGTTCATGTCTCCCATGACGACTAGCAGTGTGCCATCATCAGGTGTCTGTGGAGACCTTGTGGGTGATTCTTCACACCAGCGTGGTCCACCCCTCTTCTCTGTCTGGCTTCAGCAGGCTCCTCAGATCTTTAAACGTGGATCCAGCCATCGGGAGCCGTGGTGGATGGCTAGGTCTTCTGTGAACTTGTTCTTGAATCTCATCACGTACACAGGGTCCTCATCAGAGACTTCCATCTTGTGACGCAGGTGACAGAGGGCAGGTAGCACCACCGAGCAGGAGACATAGCCCCGCCCCCAGCAGCTCAGTCACATACCTGGAAGGTGAGAACAGACACACACAGATTATTGGAGCAGGAGTGAACGACCTACGTCTACAAGTAGATGAACATTTGACTTAATTTAATTTCAGCTTAGAATAAATTTAGCTCATTAACCCATGATGGTGGCCGGCATACCGGCAGCCGCTGGAGCTGGTTTCTGCTCCTGGCTATCCAGGGTCGCCTTCACTGCCTCTTTATTGCTGATCAGGACCATTTCCAGGGTAGAATTCCACCATGTTGAAACGTCCTCTTTACATCCCTCAGCAAAATGTTTCTCTTCAGTTTGTATCATAGAGCAAAGCTCTTCAGCACCCATGTGATGTGCAGGTGCTCCCAGGTAGCAGCTGTTACTGCCGGCCAGCGGTCTCCGGTCAAGGACACATATTTTGCTTGTGGAAAATCTCTTTCTCCATTTTCTGTGTCATAGAGCTCATGGACTTTGGTTGTTTCTGTGACGCTAGACAGTGGACGGTAGCATGTGTCCACTTTCAAAGTGTCCACGAAGTCCATGTCCTTCATGATGCAAATGCAATGCGTCCTGCGCTGGTCTGGTGAAGGCCACGTGTTGGACGGGAAGGCCCAGCTAATGCATGCTTATCGCTGCCATGGTACTTCAGCCTTTGGCAGCTTCGGTGAAAGTTAAACTCCTTCTTGCAAATCATGTAAAACACTCTTCTTTTTATCTTCCGTCCATGTTCCTTTTGCATGTAAACCCTGCAGAGGGCCAGCCGATCTTCTGTCCTCCACCGCCGACTCCACCCCGCCCGCCGTCCTAACAGAGAAATGATGGATGGTAGGGGCTTGTCTTGCTGCGCATGCGTTAAAATTATTAACATATGTTGTGGAAATTTCATATATTCCCTTTAATATTGTGTCATACTGATCACTCTCAAGGTAAACAGATTGTTTAAGTTCTTGGTAACAGAGATTAATGCTGAGGTGCCTGTTGCTATAAGTGGATGCATTCCTTAGAGCAGTTCACACTGACCTGTGTGACTTATCTGATACTAGCCAGATACCTTTAGGATGACCCAGCAGGGCATCGCAAAAGCTCATTAGGTTTGCTGAAGTGTCTAGTCCTGTGTGAGAAACAGTCAATCTCTTTGTATTTATCTTACAAGATATATGATGTGCTGTGACGTGATCATTCTGCTTATAAGATGATGCCTGTGTGTTTCTTATCAGATTCTCTTCAGATCTCTGTGCTGTCAGACCTCTGAACAGTCTCTAAAAGGTTAGAGTGAATTCTAAATGAGGTGCGTTTACTCGTAAACTGGTCCAGGAGGTGCAGGATAAAGCCTTCACTGTGAAGCCAACAGCAGCTGTAAGGTCTTCACAGCTCCACGTGGACCAGAAACCTTCTGATCCAGACCTTCGCTTTCATAAATGTTTTACATCAAACTCACCTGGAGATAAAAGCAGACCAAGCCGAGAGGAGACGAGAGCATGTGACTGACTGAATGAAGGGACGGCTGTTGTGAGCAGCCAGGAAGGACTCGGATATTTACTCATTAACCAACGTGGAGCATCACTGGTTCTTCGGTGGAGATGGAGGTTTTATTTTCAGCTCTCTGAGGGTGAAATGTGGGCAGAGAATGTGAAAGAAGACGTGATGCTGAGCATGTGGTGATGTGCAGCTGAAGGTTGGCCATCTGCAGGCGGCTGCCTTGCTCTTGGCAACGTGTCCGTCAGCCTTTCCCAGCCAGCCCTCCCCTCCCCCCTGGAGAGAATTATGCATCCCTCTGCAGGCCCTGATACCACCGCTCCCTCCACAAAACAGCTTTTCACACCCAAACACCCAGAGGACCAGCATCTTCCCTGTGTCCCGCTGCCAGAGCTCCTCTACAAGGCTTACTGAGCCCCCTCATCTTTATCTCCACCTCCTGCTGCTCCCAGCTCGACTCCTCTCCAGAACTAACAGAAAAACCTCCAGACAGTCGGAGGAGGCTCAAAGTGAGACGAGGCTGAAGGTCAGTGGACTGAAAACAAAGCTTGGCTGGGCCCGATATGCCTGGCTCCGTCCTTGCAGTTCTCCCCCAGGACAGACCTTCCACCCAGGTCTCCGTCATCTGCACCTCCTCGGCTCTGAGCCCTGAAATCTGATCCTGTGAACGTTCTGCCACCAGCCAGGTCCGTTGGGAGATTAAATGTGGCTGGGAGGTCACATGACCACAACAGGAAATGACACGTCTTTCTCTGCTCTGTAATTATAGCAGAGATTCTTCCAGCTCAATAAGACATGCAGGATCAGCAGAACCCAGAACAGGATCTGGTTCACTGAGCGGATAAATGACCCGTGTGTCTGCAGAGGAAACCCTTCATCCACACGAAGAAAAACTGGACTCTTCACTACACCAGGATCTACTGCAGGGACCCACAATAGTCCTAGCCCCGGACCCCGTCATGACCCTGACCTGATCACAACATATTTACTGCCATCCCAGAGTTGAGAGGAACTATTACATGTTAGACTCAACTTCACTACAACTTAAAATGGATGTACAGAAATAGTATTCGAGCATTTTTTAACCCTTAAAAGCTTGACCCAGGAAAAAATGTGGAGAAGTTTCTATTTTTTTTAAATCTGAATGTTTTCTTCTTTTTTTTTTGCCTTTTAACAAGCTGTACATTTTTGTAAATTTGGCAAGGCAAGGCAAATTTATCTGTATAGCACATTTCATGTAAAAGACTATTAAAAGTGCTTCACATCAAACATTCCAGCAGGGAGCAAAAAGCAAGAGCATTAAAAAACAAAGATTAAAAGAAATAAAATTAATGAAATAAAAACAGAGGGAAGATGCTAAAATAAAATAGATCAAATGCAAGAAATAAAATTCCAGTGTGGAGAAAGACAGGATTAAAACATGATTCCAGCTTAAAGAACCAGATGTAGATTTTGACTCTTAAATAAAAACTAGTCCATGCAGCAGAGAACAGGTGGGTCTTTAACCTGGATCTAAATAAACTGAGTGTTTCAGCTGATCTGAGGCTTTCTGGGAGTTTGTTCCAGACATGTGGAACATAGAAGCTGAATGCAGCTTCTCCATGTCTGGTTCTGACTCTGGAACTGATAAGAACCTGGATCCAGATGACCTGAGGGTTCTGGTAGGTTCATACTGGGTCAAGAGGTCTCTGATGTATGTTGGTCCTAAACCATTCAGATCTTTCTAGACCAGCAGCAGAACTTTAAAGTCTATCCTCTGACGGACCGGCAGCCAGTGTAAAGACCTCAGAGCTGGACTGATGTGGTCCACTTTCTTGGTCTTAGTGAGGACTGGAGCAGCAGAGTTCTGGATCAGCTGCAGGTGTCTGACTGATGTTTTAGGTAGAACCTGTAAAAACACTGTTACAATAATCAAGCCGACTAAAGATGGAAGCTGGACTAGTTTTTCCAGGTCCTGCTGACACATCACATCTTTTACCCTTGATATGTTCTTAAGCTGACAGTAGGCTGGCTTTGTGGTTCCCTTCATGTGTTTGTCAAAGTTAAGGTCTGAGTCCATCACTACAACCAGATTTCTGGCCTGGTTGGTGGTTTTTAGGTGTATGGACTGAAGCTCTGTGGTGACCTTTAATCGTTTCTCTTTGGCTCCAAAAACCATCACCTCAGTTTTGTTTTTGTTTAACTGGAGAAAGTTCAGACACATCCAGTCTTAATCTCCTCAATACATTTACCAAGAGCCTGTACGGGGCCTCGGTCTCCTGGTGACATTGTAATATATACCTGTGTGTCATCTGTGTAGCTATGGTAACTAATGTTGTTCTTTATGACCTGTGCCAGTGGGAGCATGTAGATGTTAAACAGAAGAGGCCCCAGGCTGGAACCTTGGGGAACTCCACATGTAATTCTTGTCTGCTCAGATGTAAAATTACCTACTGACACAAAGTACTTCCTGTTCTATAAATAAGATTTAAACCAGTGTAACACCAGAAAGGCCCACCCAGTTCTCCAGTCGGGAAAAATTTATTGTGGTCGACTGTATCAAATGCAGCACTGAGGTCCAGTAAGACTAAGACTGACATTTTTCTATCGTCTGTATTCAAACACGTCATTAATGACTTTGTTCAGAGCATCTCGGTGCTGTGGTGATGTCTAAAACCTGACTTAACCTGTCAGCAATAGCAAATAAGACCCGAGCATTATGACAGTTTTTGCTAATAATGTCAGAGAAATAGAACTTTCTTGCATTCCTTAGTTGTAAATTGTAAGAGTGAAGTTTCTCTTTATGTCATAATGAACCTGTAGATGTGTTTTTCTCCATCTATGCTCGGCTTTCCGACACTCTCTTTTTCCATTTTTCACTAGTGTGGAATTTCTCCATGGAGACTTTTTCCTTCCAGAGACGACCTTCACCTTAACAGGAGCAATAGCATCCATAATACTTAGCATGTTAGCATTAAAACTAGCAGCAAGCTCATTGGCTGAAGCCCCTGACAGGGCAGGTGTAAAAGAGAAGACCTAGTTACAGGAATCGTGCACTCAAAGAAAACACAATAATGATCAGACAGGCCCACATCACACACAGTAACCATGGAAATGTTGAAACCCTTCCACACCAGTAAGTCTAGAGTGTGTCCTTTAATGTGTGTGGGCTCTGTTATATGCTGAGTCAGCCCAAGGTTCTCCAGACTGTGACTCAGGTCTTTAGTCGCTTTGTCCTGAGGATTGTCTACATGGATGTTAAAATCACCAACAATAATTACACAAAATCCAAACAGATTGTAGCAGCAGGTCACTAAACTCATCATAAAACTCTGCGCGGTGCCCTGGTGGTCTATAGAAATTTAGATAAATTATTTTATAATAAGCTTTCAACTGAAGAGCCACGTATTTAAAAGAAGTAAAACTTCCAAGAGATAACTGCTTACACTGAAATGATTCATTAAATAAAACTGCAACCCCCCCCCCCCCTCCTCCTGTTCAGTCTGACCTCACTGATGAAACTAAAGTTGGGAGGGGTTGACTCTGTAAGAGCAGCTGCTCTGTTATTTTGGTTTAACCAGGTTTCTGTTAAAAACATAAAATCAAGGTTGTGCTCAGTTATAAAATCATTAATTAAAATAGTTTCCCTGCTAATGACCTAACATTTAATAAAGCTAACTTAATGGGTTTAGAATTGTTTACCCTATGTTTGGGGCACGCTGTGGCTCACAGGGTATGCTAACTCTACTAGAAACCTTTTAGAAAGCAGCTCTCTGTGTTCCGACCGAGCTACTATTCTCCAGATATTTTTTAACCTTCTAATAAACAGTTCTCGCTGTTTATTATTATCATATGTCAAACTGATTGTAGTGCAAAAGGTATCCACCAGGGGGCAGAAGACAAGCAAAGTTTTTACCATAAAGTGATGCAAAATATCTCAGAAACATGTGACCCGGCGGTCCTTGCTGTCATGTGACCCCACAGTCCTTGTTGTCATGTGACACTGCGGTCTTCGGTGTCATGTGACCTGACCGTCCTTGCTGTCATGTGACCCCGTGGTCCTCGCTGTCATGTGACCCCACAGTCCTTGTTGTCATGTGACACTGCGGTCTTCGGTGTCATGTGACCTGACCGTCCTTGCTGTCATGTGACCCCGTGGTCCTCGCTGTCATGTGACCCCCCGGTCTTCGCTGTCATGTGACCAGACCATCCTCGCTGTCATGTGACCCGGCCATCCTCGCTGTCATGTGACATCGCGGTCCTCGCTGTCATGTGACCCCGCGGTCCTCGCTGTCACGTGACTCTGTGGTCCTCGCTGTCATAAGACCCCACGGTCTTCGGTGTCATGTGACCCGACCGTCCTGGCTGTCATGTGACCCCATGGTTCTCACTGTCATGTGACCCGCTTCATTCAGTACTGGACTTCTCTGCCAGCCTGTCAGAGCACCTCGTCTCACCTTCTCCTCCGTCAGCATGACCACATGAAAGTAGAATAAAAAACATTTCTGTTACTAAAACCTGGAATTTAAAATCCATCAAATCAAGTTTAGTAATGTCCACTTCTCTTCCTCGAGGGACACCATCCTACAGGTTTCCCAGCTCCACCTGCTTACAAAAGAGGACCCAGACCCAGACCCGGTCAGGTTATCACAGCACAAATAAAAATTAAATAGTTCTTCTCAACAGCTTCTATCAAGTTCTGTCCAGGAATGTTAATCTGAATCAGGTGTGATGAAGCAGGAACATGGAAAACTTCACAGACCAGAACTGGACTTTCCTGAGGAACACCTGATGAACACTGGAGATGATCCAGCATGTAACCTCTGAACCAGAATTAGGTGTTCCTCAGGAGGAAGAGGAGGCGGGGGAGGAGGATGAGGAGGAAGAGGAGGAGACAGAAAATTTCTTGGATCTTCTCCGGCTCTCATTCCCACATTTTCCTGTTGGAAACTGAGCTGTCAATTCTCCTCCAGTACATGTGAAGTGGGACCAGGTCCGGTTAAAACTGATTACAGTTCTGCTCTGAGGTTCCAAGTGTCCATGAGAATTCTCTCAGTGGAAACATGGAATGCTGGGACATTTTTCCTGTTTCAGCCTTTCTCGGCATCTTATGGGGGCTGTGGGTTTTCAGGGCTCTGTGGAGGTTTTGGGGGCTGTGTGGAGGTGTTCAGGGCTGTGTGGAGGTTCGTGGGGCTGTGTGGAGGTTTTTGGGGTTCTGTGGGGGTTTTCAGGACTCTGTGGGGGTTTTCTCTATAATTCACATGAACAGTTTGTGGCTGAATTAAAATCCAGGACGACGTTCCCTCTCAGCATCACACGGCTGAGAGGAAATAAAATATGTTGAGCATTAATGTTAAACCATTCCTGGCTGCAGGCTGCACTCAGATATTTAAATGAAGTCTGGAGCGAAGCCACAGGAGCTTGTTTTAATGTCCACGACCACCCTTCAGGTCACATCTTCTCCAAAACACCACATATTCCAGCACTTGGAAGCTCGGCGGCCTGCAGGCGCAGCGTGCACGGCAGCATCATCACTCACTCACTGACTTGCACCACCTGCTCACTGGGGACAACAACATGGCGGCGCTACGTGATTAGCGCTTCAAGCTAACGGCTGTGACAGAGGGGGTCCTGCCAGGCGACAGGACTGATTAGTCCAGATTAATAGTTGTTAATATCACCAGGGACTCTCCACTGTGTCACTGCACACTCACTCAGTAATAAGTGCCTTTAATTACCATCATTAGCCGGCGTCGGTCCTCTAACACATCATTCTGCTTCCCAGGAAGGAGGAAGCAGCTCAGACAGTGAGGTATCTAAGCATAGCATTTGTATGGTACACACTTAAGTCTTTACCATATAAGGTTCTCTGTCCCACAGACTGGATTGACACAAGAACATGCATTCCATGCAAATGAGCATCCTATAGGCAAACTCTATGATTGGAGGACACAGGACTGAGGAATTTTCTTTGTTTAAACCCTATATAAGACAGAACGACACATCAAGTCTTTAGGTCTTCGCTCTGGCTTTGGGACCTCCAGATTTTGCTGCAGAAATCTGTTTTGATGTCTGAACTTTTGTAATAAACTTCTTTTTATTATTCAAGTCAGCGTCCAGAGACGTTTTTGCCTGAAAGCCAATTTTTCCACATCTCCTGATCAAGATACATCAACAGGACAAGGACGGCACAGTCAAACCAGAAATGTGGGTTTAAGAGGCAGGAAAGCAGGAACAAGACCTCAGATCAGTCCTTCCTTTAAAATAACCATGTCTGATATACACCTGATCAGCTCCACCTGTTCTACTTCCTGTTTACGCAGATATCCAACCAGCCAATCACAGGGCAGCATGTAGTCATGTAGACGTAGTGAAGACGACCTGCTGAAGTTCAAACTGAGCATCAGAATGAGGAAGAAAGAGGATTTAAGAAACTTTGAACGTGGCATGGTTGCTGGTCTGAGTATTTACTGGGATATCCCCCCACAATCATCTCCAGGGTTTCCAGAGAATGGTCTGAAGAAGAGAAAATATCCAGAGCAGCAGTTGTCTGGACCAGGACGCAGCAGAAGACACACCGGGTAATAAAAATGAAAAAAATAAAAATAAAAAATTAAAAAAAATTAAAAAAAATTAAAAAAAAAAAAAAAAAAAAAAAATTAAAAAAAAAAAAAAAAAAAAAAGAAGACATACCGGGTGCCTCCTGCTAGCTAGAGATGGGATTTATGGCTCTTTGAAGGAAGGGAGCTGGATCTTGAGGAGCCGTTCCTTTCAAAGAGCCATTCAAAAGACTGGCTCGTTCTCACAATATCTTGTGATGCGGTGTTGGGTGGAGTCTCTGGCCTCACCCTCTCCACCCACAGCTGGAGCCGCGCCCACCCAGCTGGAACACCAGGAACTATAAAGAAATATTATTTAACACTAAATAAACTGCTACCAGTCTCAGGCGTATCTGTATGTTCATTTTCTAGATGAAAACAAAGGAATAAATGAGCTGATCCTCCTCTCTGGTGTCTTCCTCTGACACGGCGTTGACAACGTCTCCACCTGCTGCCCTTCTCCACTTTTCTGACCTGGTGATGACCACGCCGTCCCCACCAGATAAAACCTGTTCTAGTTTTCCAACGTGGTCCATCAGGATCTCTGTCTCACATTCCGAAGAATTCCACATCTTCCCTCTTTTTCCCTCCTGAGCTGTCATGGAAATGATGTGATGAATATGTATTACAGGCGTCCACCTGACCTTTCGTAGCCACCATGTGGGCGGGGCAAGGCACTCCCTCACGTGCACCAACTTTAGAGTAGATTTGTGTTTATAAATAGAAACAGGCGCGGGACGTGCATGTGCAAGTTTTTCGAAATCTGGATATTTTTTGTGTGCCACGTTTCCTGTTTTCCTACGTACATGGTCGGCTTTGCTACGCTTCGGTTTAGAAATAAGTCCGCTGACTGCAAGTGTTCATTAGAGGCTTTAAAGGGGCCATATAATACAAAAATAACTTGTCTAAGTGCTTGGAAGTGTCTCTTGTGGAAATTTAAGTCACTAACATCGCAAAAACTCCTATAAAAATCAACCCTGGGACACAATCAGGGTGTTTCTGACTTTGAAATTCATCTTTTAGAAAAGAAGACATAAATTCTCCTCTGTCATGACATCCAACCTGGTAAGTAAACTCCTCCCGCTGCTCTTAAACCCCGCCCATGTTCACACCTGGTTTGCTCAGCTTGTCTTCAGCATGCAGAAAGCAGGCGGAAGCATGAAGGCTGCACATGGAAATCTTTTGTAGCGGCTGTGTTGAAAAGCCTACATCGCTACGTAAACTCCCACATACGAGCTGCCTGGATCAGCTTAATTTTTAATAGCAGCACTCCAGAAAAGGTCAGTAAACACCTGTTGGTCTGCGGCAATCACTTCAAACAGAACTGCTTCACCAACTTGGACCAGTTAACCAGGACTCTTCACCAAGTTACCCTAAAAAAGAGACTCAGGTCCAGAGATTGTCGACTAACTTCAGACCAGGAGATGGTAATTTTTTCCAAATAATTCAGATTAGCCATGTTGAATACCTTATGCTAACTGCTAATGTTGATGCTAGCGCTCTTTTATGAAGTCATTATATTTACTCTGAACATTCATGTTACCTTTGCTTCATGTCTTTAGTTGTTGATCTCGAGTGTGTAAATCAGAAAACCTGCTGGATGTTAAAAACACTAGCTGTTAGCCGTCCGCTAGCTGTTAGCCATCCATTAGCTGTTACCCATCCATTAGCTGTTACCCATCTGTTAGCTGTTACCCATCTGTTAGCTGTTACTCGTCTGTTAGCTGTTACCCATCTGTTAGCTGTTACCCGTCTGTTGGCTGTTGACCGTCTGTTAGCTGTTAGCAGTTGTTAGCTGCCCGCTAGTAGTTAGCCATATGCTAGGTATTGGCTGACCGCTAGCTGTTGGCTGTCCAGTAGCTGTTAGCAGCCTACTAGTTGTTAGCTGCCTGCTAGTTGTTAGATGCTATTGATCTATTAATTTTATTTGGCTTTAGGGAAACATGGAAGGTCTGCAGGATGGTGGGCCTGGAGGACCGGAGCTGGGGATCCTGCTATAGCATGATATCAGATATGTTACACGTTAGCATAGCGCCACTTCCACACTGCTTCTCATTTGAAGTTCTCACAGCTGGTGTCATGTCTCAGGTCCATTAGTGTTCATTAGTGTAAAACGTTCTGATTTCTGCTGCTAACTAGCTATGTACTAAACAATCTGACTCAATAAAACATGTTGATCTTTACAGGTATTAGCTTCAAAGGAGGATTAGCTTCATGAAGAGAGGCAAGATGGCGCCTGAGTGATGATGAAACCTTCCTCCCCATCTCACTTCATTCTCATTATGGTTGTCATTTCATGCTTGTTTCCTGACTGGAAAAATGATCCCTGTCCAAGTGTTGCTGTGTGGTTTTGACCTGAGGATAAAAATGATGGAAGACATTTTATTTGAGCACTTCAAGGTGTTAATTTGACACCATCATCCAGACTGACAGCGAACACAGCGTATCGCTTCAGGACTGAAGATGTGAGGATGGTGATAGAAGAAAAACAGAGCAGGAGATACTGGGGAGGAAAATAATTGTTCCTGAAGATATCTGCTAGTTAAGTTTTTGTACTATGTACAGATCCATTTATATTTAATGTGATTTATATTTTTGTAACAGTTTTTTTTAACCTGTTTGTTTTTCTTGCAATGTTTTTACTTGCGTGTTGACTTTATGTTGGTTTAATTTTGCATCTCTGCTGGAACAACTATAAAGTCATCTGTCCATCTGTCTTCCTGTCTGTCCTGTTATTAGTGTATTATGTGTATTGAAAGATTAAAAGTCAGTTCCCAGCTTCAACCAGCAAAGTTCAAAACTTCCAACCAAGCCAGAAACCCGGGAGTAGTCCTGGACTCAGACCTGGGAGCAGTCCTGGACTCAGATCTGTCTTCATGCTATGTTCCTGTTGTGAAGAGGCAGCCGGTGATCACGAGGGCTGATGGTCGGAGGAGGAATTGGAGGATTTAGAGGGAAGCGACAGACTGGCGAGCACTCTGAGCCCACGGTGAGGACACCGATGGGCTCGCTGAGTGTTCCACACTACATACGTTTCTGTACTGACACCATCTTCCCAACGCAGATAGTCTGCTGTTACCCAGAGAACAAGCTGTGGGGGACAAGACATCAAAGCCCTCCTCAATGTCAAGAAGAGGCTTTCAAGGCTGGAGACAGAGAGGAGGTGAGAATGATGCAGAGCTCACAGAGTCAATATCACTGAGGCTAAGGACAATTACGGGAGAAAGCTGGAGTGGAAACTCCAACAGAACAACATGAGAGGTTTGGAGCGGGATGAAGATCATCACTGGTTTCAGGCCATCCAGCAGCAGAGGAGCTGAGGGTGCGATGAGGACAGGACCAACGAGCTGAACAGAGCTGAACATGGATTTAACAGACTGTAACAGCCCCCTTCTAACTGGTCAGGATTAAACCGCCGAACCCCCCCCCCCCCCCCGGCTTCTACTGTACCTATGCCTCCAGTGATAGACGAGACGATCCTCTTTCACCTGTCGGCTTCACGTGTAGTCAGTCATTTTTTCTTGTAATTTTTCTTATTGTGATTTTTATCTTTATCATATCCTTTCTTTATTTGGTATGGAGCGACTGTGTGCACACAATTTTCTCTGGGATTTAGTATTCTGATTCTGATTTGAAGGTATTTTTGGTTTTTCCTTTACTTCTATCATATTGTAGAAAGTGGGTGCCAGCATTGTCCAGAATTCTTTGTAGAACTCTACTTGATAACCATCTGGACCTGGGTCCCCAGTGTTGTCTCCAGCTCCACAGTCTACGTCCCCAGTGTTGCAGTCAGCTCTCCAGCATCCCACCCCGGCGCCCAGGTCCAACTCAGATCTGTTGTGTCCCATGCTGGGACCCTGCTCCATGCTGCCTCCCAAAAGGGGCCATGGTCCTGAGGGGGTCCCGAGATGGGACCCTTCTCCGTCTCCTGTGGTTGGCATCTCCGAGGAAGTGGCTCAGAAGCAGCAAAGCTCAGAAACAGTTCATTAATGATCAGAAAGTTATTTACATGCATACAGAGTTGGACAGACTTTCTCTGTTGAAACAGGCTGCAACCTGCAGATCAGCGTAGTGAAGTGAACGACTGCTCCCAGGTGAGGCCTCAGCACATGGTAGAACACCTCATGTATTATACATACATGAAGGGGGTCCAGATGCTGCCAGTAAGCCTGGTTGTGGTTTTCAGTTGAATGGACATCTCAGCTTAAACGGCCCTGAACACTTAATTTATTCATTCACCATTTTTAATTGATCTGCTGGTGAGGAGGTTGAGCACATGTATGCACCGTTACACACACACACACACACACATGCAACATGCAGCAGAGATAAATCAGAGTGGTGAGAATCAGAGTCTCAGATGCTGCAGTTTGATCTTTGGAGCACTGAGCGAAGTTTACGTTCCTAAAACTGAAGTAACGATCAATAATCAATCAGAGTGTTGAGCAGATCAAACCCAACATCACAACATTTTGTGATGTCTGCACCACAGACTTCTGAAGGTCTGAAGAACCTAACATCAAACCCAGATTCTGCAGATTGCAGCCAAGCATCAGCTGAGATTTAACCACGGCAGTGCTGAGTTCAGAGTTCACGCTTGCATCACGGTGAAGTTGTTTCCAACCGCTCAAAACGCCCTAAACATTCACACATAGTCTTCACTCAAAAGCCTGCACAATTTCTACAGTTATTGTACTTTTTGTTCCCTTCCTGATCCTTTTCCTTGGTGTTTTTGTTTCACTGGTCGCATATCAACTATTCTGCTGCCCCCACGGTTTCCGGCGGTATTGCTCCTTCAACTGAAAGATGCCACAAATCTCTGCTGACATGAACGCAAACTTCGTAGAGATGGAAGGTAGAAAAAATTCTAAATGACCTCAATCAATTCGAATTTGTTTAAACCAGTGTCTAGCAGTTTTTAATCCCAGTATAAACCAGTCTGTAGCAGCTTTTAATCCCAGTATAAACCAGTGTGTAGCAGCTTTTAATCCCATTATAAACCAGTCTAATAGTTTTTAATCCCAGTATAAACTATTCTGTAGCAGCTTTTAATCCCAGTATAAACCAGTCT
The DNA here is from genome assembly GCF_017639745.1 of Melanotaenia boesemani. NCBI lineage: Eukaryota > Metazoa > Chordata > Actinopteri > Atheriniformes > Melanotaeniidae > Melanotaenia > Melanotaenia boesemani. Next base: position 345,312 of record NC_055695.1, on the reverse strand, counting down.
GTAACAGTTTTTAATCCCAGTATAAACTAGTCTGCAGCAGCTTTTAATCCCAGTATAAACCAGTCTGTAACAGCTTTTAATCCCAGTATGAACCAGTCTGTAGCAGCTTTTAATCCCAGTATAAACCAGTCTGTATCAGCTTTTAATCCCAGTACAAACCAGTCTGTAGCAGCTTTTAATCCCAGTATAAACCAGTCTGTAGCAGCTTTTAATCCCAGTACAAACCAGTCTGTAGCAGCTTTTAATCCCAGTATAAACCAGTCTGTAGCAGCTATTAATCCCAGTATAAACCAGTCTGCAGCAGGATTTAATCCCAGTATAAACCAGTCTGTAGCAGCTTTTAATCCCAGTATAAACCAGTCTGTAGCAGCTTGTAATCCCATTATAAACCAGTCTGTAGCAGCTTTTAATCCCAGTATAAACCAGTCTGTATCAGCTTTTAATCCCATTATAAACCAGTCTGTAGCAGCTTTTAATCCCAGTAGAAACCAGTCTGTAGCAGCTTTTAATCCCAGTATAAACCAGTCTGTAGCAGCTTTTAATCCCATTATAAACCAGTCTGTAGCAGCTTTTAATCCCAGTAGAAACCAGTCTGTAGCAGCTTTTAATCCCAGTATGAACCAGTCTGTAGCAGCTTTTAATCCCAGTAGAAACCAGTCTGTAGCAGCTTTTAATCCCAGTATAAACCAGTCTGTAGCAGCTTTTAATCCCAGTATAAACCAGTCTGTATCAGCTTTTAATCCCAGTACAAACCAGTCTGTAGCAGTTTTTAATCCCAGTATAAACCAGTCTTTATCAGCTTTTAATCCCAGTACAAACCAGTCTGTAGCAGCTTTTAATCTCAGTATAAACCAGTCTGTAGCAGCTATTCATCCCAGTATAAACCAGTCTGCAGCAGCAATTAATCCCAGTATAAACCAGTCTGTAGCAGCTTTTAATCCCAGTATAAACCAGTCTGTAGCAGCTTTTAATCCCATTATAAACCAGTCTGTAGCAGCTTTTAATCCCTCTATAAACCAGTCTGTAGCAGCTTTTAATCCCAGTAGAAACTAGTCTGTAGCAGCTTTTAATCCCAGTACAAACCAGTCTGTAGCAGCTTTTAATCCCAGTAGAAACCAGTCTGTAGCAGCTATTAATCCCAGTATGAACCAGTCTGTAGCAGCTATTAATCCCAGTATAAACCAGTCTGCAGCAGCATTTAATCCCAGTATAAACCAGTCTGTAGCAGCTTTTAATCCCAGTATAAACCAGTCTGTAGCAGCTTTTAATCCCATTATAAACCAGTCTGTAGCAGCTTTTAATCCCTCTATAAAGCAGTCTGTAGCAGCTTTTAATCCCAGTATAAACCAGTCTGTAGCAGCTTTTAATCCCAGTATGAACCAGTCTGTAGCAGCTTTTAATCCCAGTAGAAACCAGTCTGTAGCAGCTTTTAATCCCAGTATAAACCAGTCTGTAACAGCTTTTAATCCCAGTATAAACCAGTCTGTAATAGTTTTTAATCCCAGTATAAACTATTCTGTAGCAGCTTTTAATCCCAGTATAAACCAGTCTGTAACAGTTTTTAATCCCAATATAAACTAGTCTGCAGCAGCTTTTAATCCCAGTATAAACCAGTCTGTAACAGCTTTTAATCCCAGTATAAACCAGTCTGTAGCAGCTTTTAATCCCAGTCTAAACCAGTCTGTAGCAGCTTTTAATCCCAGTACAAACCAGTCTGTAGCAGTTTTTAATCCCAGTATAAACCAGTCTGTATCAGCTTTTAATCCCAGTACAAACCAGTCTGTAGCAGCTTTTAATCCCAGTATAAACCAGTCTGTAGCAGCTATTAATCCCAGTATAAACCAGTCTGCAGCAGCATTTAATCCCAGTATAAACCAGTCTGTAGCAGCTTTTAATCCCAGTACAAACCAGTCTGTAGCAGTTTTTAATCCTAGTATAAACCAGTCTGTAGCAGCTTTTAATCCCAGGATAAACCAGTCTGTAGCAGCTTTTAATCCCAGTATAAACCAGTCTGTAGCAGCTTTTAATCCCAGTATAAACCAGTCTGTAGCAGCTTTTAATCCCTCTATAAACCAGTCTGTAGCAGCTTTTAATCCCAGTAGAAACCAGTTTGTAGCAGCTTTTAATCCCAGTATGAACCAGTCTGTAGCAGCTTTTAATCCCAGTAGAAACCAGTCTGTAGCAGCTTTTAATCCCAGTATAAACCAGTCTGTAGCAGCTTTTAATCCCAGTATAAACCAGTCTGTATCAGCTTTTAATCCCAGTACAAACCAGTCTGTAGCAGTTTTTAATCCCAGTATAAACCAGTCTGTAGCAGCTTTTAATCCCAGTACAAACCAGTCTGTAGCAGCTTTTAATCCCAGTATAAACCAGTCTGTAGCAGCTATTAATCCCAGTATAAATTATTCTGTAGCAGCTTTTAATCCCAGTATAAACCAGTCTGTAGCAGCTTTTAATCCCAGTATAAACCAGTCTGTAGCAGCTATTAATCCCAGTATAAACCAGTCTGCAGCAGTATTTAATCCCAGTATAAACTATTCTGTAGCAGCTTTTAATCCCAGTATAAACCAGTCTGTAGCAGCTATTAATCCCAGTATAAACCAGTCTGTAACAGTTTTTAATCCCAGTATAAACTATTCTGTAGCAGCTTTTAATCCCAGTATAAACCAGTCTGTAGCAGCTTTTAATCCCAGTATGAACCAGTCTGTAACAGCTTTTAATCCCAGTATAAACTATTCTGCAGCAGCTTTTAATCCCAGTATAAACCAGTCTGTAGCAGCTTCTAATCCCAGTATAAACCAGTCTGTAGCAGCTTCTAATCCCCGTATAAACCAGTCTGTAACAGCTTTTAATCCCAGTATAAACCAGTCTGTAATAGTTTTTAATCCCAGTATAAACTATTCTGTAGCAGCTTTTAATCCCATTATAAAGTAGTCTGTAACAGTTTTTAATCCCAGTAAAAACTAGTCTGCAGCAGCTTTTAATCCCAGTATAAACCAGTCTGTAACAGCTTTTAATCCCAGTATAAACCAGTCTGTAGCAGCTTTTAATCCCAGTATAAACCAGTCTGTAGCAGCTTTTAATCCCAGTATAGACCAGTCTGTATCAGCTTTTAATCCCAGTATAAACCAGTCTGTAGCAGCTTTTAATCTCAGTATAAACCAGTCTGTTACAGTTTTTAATCCCAGTATAAACTATTCTGTAGCAGCTTTTAATCCAAGTATAAACCAGTCTGTAACAGTTTTTAATCCCAGTATAAACTATTCTGTAGCAGCTTTTAATCCCAGTAGAAACCAGTCTGTAACAGTTTTTAATCCCAGTATAAACTATTCTGCAGCAGCTTTTCATCCCAGTATAAACCAGTCTGTAGGAGCTTTTAATCCCAATATAAACCAGTCTGTAACAGCTTTTAATCCCAGTATAAACCAGTCTGTAATAGTTTTTAATCCCAGTATAAACTATTCTGTAGCAGCTTTTAATCCCAGTATAAACCAGTCTGTAACAGTTTTTAATCCCAATATAAACTAGTCTGCAGCAGCTTTTAATCCCTCTATAAACCAGTCTGTAGCAGCTTTTAATCCCAGTAGAAACTAGTCTGTAGCAGCTTTTAATCCCAGTATAAACTAGTCTGTAGCAGCTTGAAATCCCAGTATAAACCAGTCTGTAGCAGCTTTTAATTCCAGTATAAACCAGTCTGTAACAGCTTTTAATGCCAGTATAAACCAGTCTGTAGCAGCTATTAATCCCAGTATAAACCAGTCTGTAGCAGCTTTTAATTCCAGTATAAACCAGTCTGTAACAGCTTTTAATGCCAGTATAAACCAGTCTGTAGCAGCTATTAATCCCAGTATAAACCAGTCTGTAGCAGCTTTTAATGCCAGTATAAACCAGTCTGTAGCAGCTTTTAATCCCAGTACAAACCAGTCTGTAGCAGCTATTAATCCCAGTATAAACCAGTCTGTATCAGCTTTTAATCCCAGTATAAACCAGTCTGTAGCAGCTTTTAATCCCAGTAGAAACCAGTCTGTAGCAGCTTTTAATCCCAGTACAAAACAGTCTGTAGCAGTTTTTAATCCCAGTATAAACCAGTCTGTATCAGCTTTTAATTCCAGTACAAACCAGTCTGTAGCAGCTTTTAATCCCAGTATAAACCAGTCTGTAGCAGCTTTTAATCCCAGTATAAACCAGTCTGCAGCAGGATTTAATCCCAGTATAAACCAGTCTGTAGCAGCTTTTAATCCCAGTATAAACCAGTCTGTAGCAGCTTTTAATCCCAGTAGAAACCAGTCTGTAGCAGCTTTTAATCCCAGTATAAACCAGTCTGTAACAGCTTTTAATCCCAGTAGAAACCAGTCTGTATCAGCTTTTAATCCCAGTATAAACCAGTCTGTGCAGCTTTTAATCCCAGTATAAACCAGTCTGTAGCAGCTTTTAATCCCAGTATAAACCAGTCTGTAGCAGCTTTTAATCCCAGTATAAACCAGTCTGTAGCAGCTTTTAATCCCAGTATAGACCAGTCTGTATCAGCTTTTAATCCCAGTATAAACCAGTCTGTAGCAGCTTTTAATCCCAGTGGAAACCAGTCTGTAGCAGCTTTTAATCCCAGTAGAAACCAGTCTGTAGCAGCTTTTAATGTCAGTTTAAACCAGTCTGTAGCAGCTTTTAATCCCTCTATAAAGCAGTCTGTAGCAGCTTTTAATCCCAGTATAAACCAGTCTGTAGCAGCTTTTAATCCCATTATGAACCAGTCTGTAGCAGCTTTTAATCCCTCTATAGACCAGTCTGTAGCAGCTTTTAATCCCAGTAGAAACCAGTCAGTAGCAGCTTTTAATCCCAGTATAAACCAGTCTGTAGCAGCTTTTAATCCCAGTTTAAACCAGTCTGTAGCAGCTTTTAATCCGTCTATAAAGAAGTCTGTAACAGCTTTTAATCCCAGTAGAAACCAGTCTGTATCAGCTTTTAATCCCAGTATAAACCAGTCTGCGCAGCTTTTAATCCCAGTATAAACCAGTCTGTAGCAGCTTTTAATCCCAGTATAAACCAGTCTGTAGCAGCTTTTAATCCCAGTATAAACCAGTCTGTAGCAGCTTTTAATCCCAGTATAGACCAGTCTGTATCAGCTTTTAATCCCAGTATAAACCAGTCTGTAGCAGCTTTTAATCCCAGTGGAAACCAGTCTGTAGCAGCTTTTAATCCCAGTAGAAACCAGTCTGTAGCAGCTTTTAATGTCAGTTTAAACCAGTCTGTAGCAGCTTTTAATCCCTCTATAAAGCAGTCTGTATCAGCTTTTAATTCCAGTACAAACCAGTCTGTAGCAGCTTTTAATCCCAGTATAAACCAGTCTGTAGCAGCTTTTAATCCCAGTATAAACCAGTCTGCAGCAGGATTTAATCCCAGTATAAACCAGTCTGTAGCAGCTTTTAATCCCAGTATAAACCAGTCTGTAGCAGCTTTTAATCCCAGTAGAAACCAGTCTGTAGCAGCTTTTAATCCCAGTATAAACCAGTCTGTAACAGCTTTTAATCCCAGTAGAAACCAGTCTGTAGCAGCTTTTAATCCCTCTATAAAGAAGTCTGTAGCAGCTTTTAATCCCAGTATAAACCAGTCTGTAGCAGCTTTTAATCCCTCTATAGACCAGTCTGTAGCAGCTTTTAATCCCAGTAGAAACCAGTCTGTAGCAGCTTTTAATCCCAGTATAAACCAGTCTGTATCAGCTTTTAATCCCAGTACAAACCAGTCTGTAGCAGCTTTTAATCCCAGTATAAACCAGTCTGTAGCAGCTATTAATCCCAGTATAAACCAGTCTACAGCAGCATTTAATCCCAGTATAAACCAGTCTGTAGCAGCTTTTGATCCTAGTATAAACCAGTCTGTAGCAGCTTTTAATGCCAGTATAAACCAGTCTGTAGCAGCTTTTAATCCCAGTACAAACCAGTCTGTAGCAGTTTTTAATCCCAGTATAAACCAGTCTGTATCAGCTTTTAATCCCAGTATAAACCAGTCTGTAGCAGCTTTTAATCCCAGTAGAAACCAGTCTGTAGCAGCTTTTAATCCCAGTACAAAACAGTCTGTAGCAGCTTTTAATCCCAGTATAAACCAGTCTGTATCAGCTTTTAATCCCAGTAGAAACTAGTCCTTAGCAGCTTTTAATCCCAGTATAAACTAGTCTGTAGCAGCTTTTAATCCCAGTAGAAACCAGTCTGTAGCAGCTTTTAATTCAAGTATAAACCAGTCTGTAACAGGTTTTTATGCCAGTATAAACCAGTCTGTAGCAGTTTTTAATCCCAGTATAAACCAGTCTGTAGCAGCTTTTAATTCCAGTATAAACCAGTCTGTAACAGCTTTCAATGCCAGTATAAACCAGTCTGTAGCAGCTTTTAATCCCAGTACAATCCAGTCTGTAGCAGTTTTTAATCCCAGTTTAAACCAGTCTGTAACAGTTTTTAATCCCAGTATACACCAGTCTGCAGCAGGATTTAATCCCAGTATAAACCAGTCTGTAGCAGCTTTTAATCCCAGTATAAACCAGTCTGTAGCAGCTTTTAATCCCAGTATAAACCAGTCTGTATCAGCTTTTAATCCCAGTATAAACCAGTCTGTAACAGTTTTTAATCCCAGTATAAACCAGTCTGCAGCAGGATTTAATCCCAGTATAAACCAGTCCGCAGCAGGATTTAATCCCAGTATAAACCAGTCTGTAGCAGCTATTAATCCCAGTATAAACCAGTCTGTAGCAGCTTTTAATCCCATTATACACCAGTCTGTAGCAGCTTTTAATCCCTCTATAAAACGGTCTGTAGCAGCTTTTAATCCCAGTAGAAACCAGTCTGTAGCAGCTTTTAATCCCAGTATAAACCAGTCTGTAGCAGCTTTTAATCCCAGTAGAAACCAGTCTGTAGCAGCTTTTAATCCCAGTATAAACCAGTCTGTAGCAGCTTTTAATCCCAGTATAAACCAGTCTGTAGCAGCTTTTAATTCCAGTATAAACCAGTCTGTAGCAGCTTTTAATTCCAGTATAAACCAGTCTGTAGCAGCTTTTAATCCCATTATAAACCAGTCTGTAGCAGCTTTTAATCCCAGTGTAAACCAGTCTGTAGCAGCTTTTAATCCCAGTATAAACCAGTCTGTAGCAGCTTTTAATCCCAGTATAAACCAGTCTGTAGCAGCTTTTAATCCCAGTAGAAACCGGTCTGTAGCAGCTTTTAATCCCAGTATAAACCAGTGTGTAGCAGCTGTCAGACTGGGAGGTAAAATGATGTAAAATGAATGTATGAATAGATGTAGCAGAATAAAGGTCGACCATAAGAAGAAAGCAGAATTTATTATTAACAGAACTTTGTAGAAATAACACACAGATCAACAGTGACCAAACCTTTTCTCATCTCATCGTTCTCTCAAGTCTTGGCTTTCAGGAGAAAAAATATTGTTATTGAAACAAACACACAACAGAAACTATTTCCATATTTCCACTTTTTCCTCATTTCCAGTTATTCCTGCTACTATTTACCTGCAATCCTCACTAAACCAACTCCAGCTCAGCTGCTTTGTGGCGCCACCGTGCATCAGAAACGTCTTCTTGGCTTTATTCCAGCCATAGAGGAGCATTATTTTTCTTCTTTTCACACACACATAGAACTTTCTGCTCACTGGTTGATCTTTGGCTGCTCCTGATTGGACGTTACCGTCAATCTAAGCTCTCTGATTGGTGGAAAGTCTGACAGGAAGTGGCTTCATCATCATGTCCAGGTCTAAATAGAGGTCTCTTAGCAACATAGTAGTGATGGTGATGTTTTTATGATGAAATGTGATAAATAAAGCTGTTATCATGGATCATTGTGGATTTACTAGATAGAGTCTCTGAATAAAACTACATTTAGTGGCTGGATTGTAAACCTCCTGGACGGGATAGAAATGCTGGAAAACTTCCGTAGATCAGCTAAAGGCAGTGACTGGGAGCATCTACAGCAGAAAGACTGTCATGTCTTTCTTCTCCAAGAGGGGCCCATCAGTCGCTGCCTTTGTTCATGTGCTAGTGCAACACTGCAGCAGCGAGCAGGCCACGACCAGCTCGTCTTCACCATCATTCGCACTCAGTTTTCCAGGAAGGGTTCAGCAACGGAAAATCATCCAAAGACCTAAAAGATAAAAACAATTAAAGACTTTAAACAGACAAAATATTAAAAATGAATAAAAAACATGTTTTATGCATTTTTAACATAAACAGAAACACAGAAAAAAACAGAATCAGTCCAGCATGTTGGGAAGGTTGAAGAAGTCATCCTGAGTCCAGAATCCAGACCTGGCTGGATCAAATTTTGGGGCCCTCTATTGCTGTCTGCAACAATGAATGATTATGGTAGGCGTGTGAATAATCGTTAAATTTATTTCATTGACTAATCTGTCATTATCTCATAAAACTAGATGTGAGAACTTTCTGTTACTGTCAGATTGTAATGGACAGTGAAGAAGTTCATGGAAGACAACAACAGATTTCCAAACTTAAAATCTTACGATTAATATTCAGCAACTCTCCCTGGCCTCACAGAAAGCAGCACATCCATTCAATTATAGGAGATTGTTCACAGCATCCTTTTATCAGCCAGATATTTTCATCCTTCTATTGTTTAACCTGAAATGGTTATGAATTCAGCTACAAATGTGGCCTAAGAATGATTTTATATTCAAAGTGATATTGTAGTAACTGGGGTACTGAATCTCACAGACCCACAAAAAGTACACAGCAAATATGGCAGTGTTCATTTCACACTATAGTAGTAAAGTTTACACCAGATTCAGAGATCATTTGAGTCCAAATTCATAGTGTTAAAACAACACTAGACACTGGACACTCTTAGAGTTTAAATAAACTCTTTTGCAGGTATAGTTTTACTCTGCTCCATATGGTGTAATATAATGCTGTAAATGGGACATTCTTTCAATCGCCTCATATTTGGATATGATTTTGTTGTCAGAAAGGTAGCCAAACAGTAACTTTAACTCCAACTGTCCCACTTCCTCCAATATGTCATACATAATGTCAACAGCGTAACTGTCAGACATTAAAGTATTGCAGATCATTGAGTAAATACATTCGCATCACCCCAAATGATGAGGACACCGTAGGAGCTTGGATATCATTGCAATGTTGAGTACAGAGTTCTTTGTTGCGCAGTGTTGTCACGGCCCCTTCTTCTTGGTGGCTGTGCTTGTTAATTATGTGTGTGTGCAGGTGAAGCTGGAGTGGACCTGGGTGCGTGCGTCAAGGGCCCGACGCACTGTGCGTATAAAAGACCCCCCTACCGCCGGCATCGGGTCTCTCTTTTCCTCTCTCCGCTCCTAGGCCGGACCTGCGCCCGTTGCGCCCTGTTTCTTATTTTATTTTTAGTTAGCGTTATTCCATCCAACACGGCACTCATTACATTCTACACACAACCATGCACGCACTTACACTTCTGATTCTGCAGACAGTCACACTCTATGGTTATCTTGTTTTGCTTTTGATTTTGGTTAAATCTTTCATTAATAAATGTTCTTAAATTGGCCTTCTTCGCTGTTTGGCGTTGTTGTGTTGTAGCCGTGAGCCGGGTTATAACAGTGTTAAACCCGTTTCATCAGTCAAAAGCCTTTGACAGGTTTCTTTGTCTGCCACACAAAAACGGCCAAAATAGTTAGCACTAAAGGCCTCAACATATTCAAGTAATGTATGCAAACCTAAATTGTCCCCGGTAACTTGTGCTACTGTTCCCATGAACTGGGCTTTCAGAAAAGGGGACATCAATTCCTGAGGACTCAAGGATTTTCAGATTGCGTACCAGGGGCTCCAAGATTGTGTTCATGCCATACTTTTTAATATCCTGACAACAAGATGGATATTCATCAGAGCAGAATTAATCTTTGGAGTCATGTTTCTAAGAACGAAGTAGTTGCTTCCAATTTCATGGATTCCATGCTTAGACCCAAGTGGATTTGCAGTTTCAAAAACCTCAAAGAAAATTTGAATTTGGAGAGTATTTTTGTTCTTTGAAAAGAGAGGATGACCTTTGAAATAATTGCCATCACAGAAGTCTTTGTAGAAACCAGGCTGATCTAAGGGCTGAACGAAGTGGCCAAGTATGTCTTTGTTGGAAAAAATAAACTTCAGAGTTTCCAGTACGGGAATGTACACAAACTTGTCTGTTACTGGAACCTGATCATAGGTTCCAGAGGTTCGGTTTTTTCTGGTGTCGTGTCGTACACCCAGAGCAATCTCAACAGGTTCTACCCCCCCCATTTCTCTGCAAAATGTTTCTTCCACTTCCTTCCTGTGTTGACATTACTGAATGGGTTTTCAAGGTTTTTGAACTAACTCTCTAATTGGACTTTCAAATTCTCATTGTGAGGACATAAATTTAGAACATCCTCTGATATTTGTTTGAACTTCTTCAACAAGTTCTTCCTCATTTTCCACAACTGACTTTATCACATTAGTTGCTACACCACAGTGTAGGAGTTTTCCAATCAGGGATGCACACATGTCTTGAGATCCTTGCCTATTTCTTTCACTGCTTGTTGAAGTCTGTGGTTGTTCCTTTGAATCTGATGGCTGAACTAACACTACTGCCAAAGAATTATGGTTTGTTTCCTTACAACGATCTTCAGTACTAACTGTGTTTGCTGTTCTGTGTTCAGTGTTTGACTGAACAAAATTTTCAAGGGACAATGAATGATTTATTTGTTATGTGAACAACTTGACTTTGATTTACTGAAATCTATGCTGGAGCTGCTTACTTTATGAAAGTGGACAACATGATTTACAGCTTCTCGAACAGTGATCTTCAAAGGACTCTTCTTCCCACCTGGTGGTGGAGGAAGGAGATAAACCAACAGTAACAGTGTGGCCATGTCACTGTCCCAAGTTGGAGCGAAAAGATTTAAATGAAGCAATGTCTGCCATGTATTCCTGGCATGTGTCATGAAAAAAAAACAAAAAAAAAAAAACGTAAGAAGCAAAGTTTGTCATTGCATTAAATTGACTTTGGGTACCCTGGAGAATGAGAAGGTGCTATATAAATAAAGGTTGATTGATTGAGATGAACTGCAAATCTTGATTGTTTGGTGTGTATGTATGTGTTATCTGTGAGAAAAAGATCCCAAGCTGGACTTATTATTTATGTGTATTCCTGAATTTCACGTCTGCTATTCTTTTAAAGATGAATTAGGAGAAACTAAGCCAGTCATGACCAACCATCCTGAAACAGCACTAGCAGGATCACAGCTGACTCACTAGGCCTTTTGTGTCTAGGAACCTTGGGAATGCTGTCAGAATGGTCTCACACTTCTCAGGATCACGGATTATGTCTGTCAATACTGAAAAGTTTGCTTCGACTTCATGAAGATCTGCTCTTCTTCTGTACTGTGCCTCAAAAGGGATATGTCTTCTCTGCACAGATCCCCTTCCAGCTGACGCTCTGCAGGCACAGCTCTGCCAAACTGTGGACCTCTACTGTTTGAAGGATTCCTGCTGTTGCTGCTCCTCCTACTGCCACTGCTGAGATCACGCGGCATGTTTTTCAGTTTCCAAGCAATGTTGCCTTCATTGCTCTCGGCATCATAAAAATGCTCCTACAGAGAATTGAAAAAGGAACAAAGTGAGCAATTTAAATAGTCTAAAGAAACTGCAGCTTTCACAATACCCCTCTTTATAATGAACAGAAACAAATACTCACATATCCATTTTCAAAGTATGGATCTCTCAAACAAGGAAATAGGGTGACAATCCCTAAGGCATAGCGGGCCTTATATCCATGGGTGGAGCCGTCCTTAGCAGGAAAGATATGAAAATGACAAATCTTTGATGATAATGACTTTTCTATGCATCTCTGTGTGACAGTGATCCTAACTTTTGCTCTGGCTTTTTAAAACGCAACAAAAACGTGACTTACTGCCATCATTGCTGCTACCACTATATTGACCAGTTTCCGGTGTGTTGGGTCGTTTACTTTACTGTCTGTATTCCTTGAGTACTTTCTCTCCACCTGGCTACACTGTGTGCAGAATTATTAGGCAAATGAGTATTTTGACACATCATCCTCTTTATGCATGTTGTTCTACTCCAACCGGTACAGGTTTGAAAGCCTACTACCAATTAAGCATATCAGGTGACGTGCATCTCTGTAATGAGAAGGGGTGTGGTCTAATGACATCAACACCCTATATCAGGTGTGCATAATTATTAGGCAACTTCCATTCCTTTGGCAAAATGGGTCAGAAGAGAGATTTGACGGACTCTGAAAAGTCAAAAATAGTGAGATGTCTTGCAGAGGGATGCAACACTCTTAAAATTGCCAAGCTTTTGAGGTGTGATCATCGAACAATCAAGCATTTCATTCAAAATAGTCAACAGGGTCGCAAGAAGCGTGTTGAAAAAACAAGGCGCAAAATAACTGCCCATGAACTGAGGAAAATCAAGCGTGAAGCTGCCAAGATGCCATTGGCCACCAGTTTTGCCATATTTCAGAGCTGCAACATCACCGGAGTGCCAAGAAGCACAAGGTGTGCAATACTCAGGGACATGGCCTAGGTAAGGAAGGCTGAAAAACGACCACCACTGAACAAGACACACAAGATAAAACGTCAAGACTGGGCCAAGAAATATCATAAGACTGATTTTTCTAAGGTGTTATGGACCGATGAAATGAGAGTGAGTCTTGATGGGCCAGATGGATGGGCCCGTGGCTGGATCAGTACAGGGCAGAGAGCTCCACTCCGACTCAGACGCCAGCAAGGTGGAGGTGGGATACTGGTATGGGCTGGTATCATCAAAGATGAGCTTGTGGGACCTTTTCGGGTTGAGGATGGAGTCAAGCTCAACTCCCAGTCCTACTGCCAGTTTCTGGAAGACACCTTCTTCAAGCAGTGGTACAGGAAGAAGTCAGCATCGTTCAAGAAAAACATGATTTTCATGCAGGACAATGCTCCATCACACGCATCCAAGTACTCCACTGCGTGGCTGGCCAGAAAAGGTCTAAAAGAAGAAAAAATAATGACATGGCCTCCTTGTTCACCTGATCTTAACCTCATAGAGAACCTGTGGTCCCTCATCAAATGTGAGATCTACAGGGAGGGAAAACAGTACACCTCTCTGAACAGGGTCTGGGAGGCTGTGGTTGCTGCTGCACGCAATGTTGATCGTGAACAGATCAAGACACTGACAGAATCTATGGATGGCAGGCTTTTGAGTGTCCTCGCAAAAAAAGGTGGTTATATTGGTCACTGATTTGTTTTTGTTTTGTTTTTGAATGCCAGAAATGTATATTTGTAAATTTTGAGTTGTGCTAAATGACTGTATTGCTGCAACACCTAAATGCTAAATGACTGTATTGCTGCAACACCTAAATTTCCCAGCTTGGGATAAATAAAGTACTTCTATCTATCTATCTATCTATCTATCTATCTATCTATATTGGTTTCCCTGGTGAAAATAAATAAGTGAAATGGGTATATATTTGGTTTTTGTTAAGTTGCCTAATAATTATGCACAGTAATAGTCACCTGCACACACAGATATCCTCCTAAGATACTAAAATTAAAAAAGCCCCACTCCAACTTCCAAAAATATTCAGCTTTGATATTCATGAGTCTTTTGTGTTCATTGTAAACATAGTTGGTGTTCTATAATAAAATTAATCCTCAAAAATACAACTTACCTAATAATTCTGCACACCCTGTAGTTGTATTTTTTAATGTGAATTATTAAAGATGACTTACATCGTGTGTCAGTGCTTAATGGAAAATGTGTAAGAACAATTATATGTATAACAGAGAACTAAATTTAACATTTAAATATGCAGGTTATCTCAGATAAGCAGAAATGTGCATTGTGTAATGTCATACAGAAAAGCACCTGCGCAACGTTACTGTGTAAATGTCAGTCTTTATCTTTGTAATGTTCATCACAACATCCCAACTTTCTATGCTAGTTCTTAGTATTACACATTGTTGCGCAACTTCCAGTTGCTGCATCCACACAACTTGTGATACATGCAGGTTTCCATACAATGCTCATAATGGAGAAAGCCCCAAAGGTATGACATTAACCTCTGTCTAAACGTGTTCAGTAATCCATAGTTTTAATTTATAAATTTTTAGTTAAGACAGTTATAATAACAGCTGTAAGTTAAATTACACTGGAAAGGTCTCAGTGTCTGTGTCCAGCAGATTGTCGACTGCTCCCATTTTTAGTTTAAATCCAATATCTACTAAATTAAGCCTAATAAATGTTTTCTAAATAGGGCTGTCAATCACAGCTACGGATGGGCCGATGCAGATACTAGCATCGGATATACTCACTGATCCTACCAAAAGTAAGGGAATCGGCGAGTACTTCTGTCTAAACACCATCCGATACCATGGAAACGGAATCATAATTCTCTGTTTCCTGCCCTGCGTGACAACACAGACAATGGAAGTTCCGCCGTCTTGCGTGGCCGTTGTGGTGAGTTGGTAGGCGGAGAAGCAGCTGCACTGTTGTGCTAACATTTAGCATTAATGGTATTGTAGCGATCCTACAGTGATGTTCCTGCAAATGTTACATGTTAAAATGTTCTGTGGGTTTGGGAGACTGTAATACGGAGTGTGTGTGGGACCAAGACGGATATGTGGTTGGATCAGAAAGTAACGGGGCGGGGTAGCAAGAATGAGTCCAGTTAGAGAGATGGTTGACTTCGCCTGGTTGTTTTTCCTGATGCTGGTTGTTTGGCGTTGTTATGCCCAACTGTAACCATTATTTGTTTAATAAAACAGCTGTTCTCAGAATAACTCCACATCCCTTCATCAACACGACCCTCAACAGAACAGGTGTCAACAAGGTTCCAGACAATGTCAGATTTCTCCTCCAGAACATCGTTAAAGACGTCCTCATCAACCTCTGTCCCAATTTCATCCACAACATATATACTTGTTTCATGAGGGATGCCAAACTTCTGTGGCTATGTTTAGTTTAATATATTGTTTCTTTCCTGAATACTGAACTTTAAACAGCATGGTTGCCTCTAAAAAAATTGAAAAAATTAATTGGACATTTAATCATGTTAACACAAGGTTATGCCACCTGCACACACAAGACCTTATATGTAAGAGTACCTAAATAAAATGGTACATGTTCTTGTCCCTGGGGGGTCTAGCCTTGGTGTTGGGTTGACGTGGCCCATGGTGGTTTTGCCTGGGGCGGTCGGGTTCCTGGGTGGGCCTCTGCTGGGGGGAATGGGTGGCCCTTGGACCTGTGGGGCACCTGCCCTCTGTGCGGCCCGCACTGCGGCGCCTGGCACCCCCTGGGCCTGTTCACCATCACCCTGTGCTGCCTGGTGGCACCGGGGGGCTCCGGTCTGGGGGCCCCTCTGCTCTGGCTAAACAAACAGGCTCCCCCCGTCCCCCGCTAATGCTTCAGGGTGCGGCGTGATCACGGCCCCCTTACAAGTACACATTTCTTCCTTGTTGCATGGCCACACACGCACGTTCACACGTGCACGCTCACAAACGTGCTTGTCTCTCCATCTGCTTCTGACCAGATGTTGCTGATGTTTGTGTGTTGGTACGTTTCTCTGCAGATATCTACAGTACTACATGTATCATGTAGTACTGTGGTAGTTTATATTGTGTTTTTTGTGATGTGTTTTAGGCAGCCTAGACAACTGTTATTACACATTTTAATCCTGTCCTTTTCTTCCTTTTTCCCTCTTCCTCTATCTCCCTGTCAGGTTCAGCACTGACATATAAAGACTAAAGAAAATAAGATTACAATAAAAAATAATAAAAATATCAAGGGCAGCCATGTATATAACATGTCTCCCTTGGTAGAGCAAATCTGTCAAGCAAAATATGGCACACAGACCACCATTCTGTGTGTTAGGATGCTGGACAGGACAGGGTAAAAAAATAAATAAATAAATTTAGGCCCAACAATTGTTCCGAGGCAATTATAATACAGTGTGTACTTTTACATAATTTACCAAGCTAGCGCAAGTTGCTCGTCTGTTCACTCACCTGGTAAACTAGTCCCTCAGTTGGGTAAACTGGTTATTCAGCTGGGTGATCTGGTCAATCAGCTTGTAAAGTGGTCACTCGGTTGGGTATACTGTTCATTTAGCTGAAAACATGGCAGCATGACTGTTGTAACCCAAGGGTTGGTGGCTTAGTTCTAGGCCAAGTTGAGTTCATGTCGAGGTGTCCTTGGGCAAGACACCAAACCCCTAATTGCTCCTGATGGGTGTTGTTGAATGCCTTGCATGGCAGCTTTCGCCATCAGTGTGTGAATGTGTGTGAGAATGGGTGAATGTGTGTATGATGCAAAGCGCTTCGGGTATCGTTCCAGGTACAGTAAAAGCGCTATATGAGTACGAACCATTTACCATTTAAATCAGTTGGTAAAGTGGGTGGTAAAGACTTGTATATATTAGTCACTTCAGCTCTCTGTCGGCGGTACATCCCATGCAGGGCTTGTTCTCCATGATGGTTCCTCCATTTCATTCTCCTCCAGGTTCCATTGCCTGAGGCATTCACTCAGTGCTTCATCGCTTGGGGACATCTTCCTGATGTAGTCATAGAGCTTGGAGCATGTTTCATCTTGGATAGTGTCCCTGATGCTCACTAGTCGTCGGCCTCCCTCGTTCATCGTAGTGTATAGCCTATAGACACTGTATTTGGGGTGGAACCCTCCATGCATGCCGAACAACTTCCACGTTTTAACATCTGTGGTCTGAACTTCCTCCTTTGGCAGCTTATTATCCCAGCAGGGTATCTGAGCCCTGCACTGTAAAAAAAAAAAAAAAAAAACTAACTGAGGCTACTCAATAAAGTTATGGCAACAAAGTGACACTTTTGATTACATTTTGATTAAAATGTACTGGAAAAAATTAACTAAATTTTAAATAAAAAAATGAATAAATATGAACCAGAACATAAAAAATTGTGCTGGATTTAGCAACATCATGTCAAAAACTGAGTTAAAGATTCTTGATTTCACTTGAAATGTTACATAAAATTTACTTAGTATTTGTGCACAATTACACTGAATTCACAAAAAATCTCAGACAAATATATTAAAATTTATGGAAGCGTGGAGCTGTCACCCAAATAAAAGAAAAATTGGACCTTATCACGTTAAAACGTGATAAGTTTACTATAAGAACAAAGCCTGGACTGTATGCAGATGTTGTTCCAACCTATACAAAATACATTTTATGGAAAATATAGTCATCAAGCAGAAACATTTCAGTTCTTTTTGTTCTACTCTGGTTTATTGTTGTACAGAAATGTGGGACAGTTATGAGAAACACGTAGGTCACCTGCCTGCGCACAGTGAGACGGTGTGTCAGTTCACATCTATTTAATAACACAGAGTAATTTCTCAGTTATAATTTAATCTCTCAGTGCTTCCAGTTCATTTCACTTGGGCCAACAGGTTGTCACATAAACAGTAAACAAGGAAAACATTCATTCTGTCAGCAGTGGAACTGCCCAGCATGGCCCCCTCCCCCAGCCACAGAGTTTCCATCAGCATCCTGAAAACACACAAACACTGTTTCAAATCAACCAAAAGAACATTTCACAGCCCAACAGCTCCCAATCCCAGCAATCCTTTAAAGAAAAAGAAAAGCTAAGAAAAAATAATTAAAAGAAAGAAAAAGCATCTCAGTCATAATTGTCACCGTCACACCAGACTCTGCAACGGACACACCTGCTACTGCCAATCACTGCCGATCCCACCCACCGGAATACTAATGACACACACCTGCAAGCAATCCCAAGCCAGGACTTATAAACCCCAGTTCTCCAGTCAGTCTCTATTGGACCTCGTACAAGTATTCTGAACTCTTCCTTCTTCCCTTCCCGGTCCCAACTGACCCAGCTGAACTACCAGATTATACCAAGTGTTGGACTCGTAAGACACATTCTCCACCAAACCTCTGAGTTGTCAATAAACCTGTTAAACCTGTTCTGTCTCCGAGAGGTCCTTCATAACAGAAGGTCCGACCTCAACAGAAGAAGACACCAGGATGGAGCCTACTCACACCCGCTATTCCGGAGATCCCCAGCGCTGCAGTGGCTTCCTCCTTCAGTGCTCCCTGCACCTCAAAATGAACCCCAGCCAGTACCCTACAGATCGCTCTAAGATTGCTTATATCATATCCTTGCTTACAGGACCGGCTCTCCAATGGGCAGACGCACTGTGGCAACAGGACAACGCAGCGACACAGTCTTATCCACATTTCACACGCCACTTTAAGGAAGTGTTTGACATCCCTCCTGGTGATTCCACCATACAGGAGAAACTCTTCCAGCTGAAACAGGGAAGAACATCTATCACTGAACACTTCCGTACCCTAGCGGCAGCCAGTGGATGGAACGAGGCCGCCCTGATCACCCATTTCCGGACGAGTCTGGATCCAGCATTACGTATGCAACTAGCTGCCTTCGATGACACTCTCGGACTAGAAAAATTCATCCAACTAGCCATCTGTGTAGCCCATCGACGAGACTGCTGCTTACAGGACCAAAAACCAGCTGTTGTCACAACCAAGGTGGAAAGGATGGAACCTATGCAGGTAGATACGGTCCGCCTAACCCCTACAGAGTGTCGCCAATAGACTCTGCCTTTACTGCGGTCAAGAGGGCCATCGGGTGGAGACCTGTCCCGTTAGACCTCCGAGATCCTGAGTGAGTTTGGCCTGCAGGGCTTCAATTACAACCAAATCGCTCACCATTCCCATAATCATAACTTCTCCTCTGGGATCTTTAACAGTCACGGCTCTCCTCGACTCCAGCTCAGAAGGCAACTTCATCTCAGGGTCACTGGAACGCCGACTACAGATATCATGTCACAAATGTCCTAAGCTGTACAACATCCAGTCAATAACCGGGAAAAGAATCATCCCCACAGCATTCTGCTTCAAACTACATCCCTGGCAGTACAAATAGGTGGATGAAAACTTGTCTTTCCTGGTCTTAGAAGAGGCCACTGTGGATGTGATATTAGGACAACCATGGCTGGAACAACACGATCCCTTAATTTCATGGAAGACAGGAGACATCTTACTCTGGGGCTCAGCCTTCTACCCCACCTGTTTTCCCTGTTTACCACGCCCCAATCGTGACGTAAAAGTTAAGTTAAGATCCACTTCTATTGAAAGTCCTGATATAGGCTCCACAGACACTATTCCCCCTGAATTTTCATCATTCCAAGATGTGTTCTGTCCCTCTAGAGCCACTTAGTTACCCCCACACCGACCATCTGACTGCGCCATAGAACTCCTGCCTGAAGGAAACTCCCTGCAGGCTAAATCTACCCGTTATCCATCCTGGAAACCACAGCTATGGAGCAATATATTACAGAAGCACTGGCACAAGGCTATATTCGGTGGTCTTCTTCTCCTGCCGCTTCTAGTTTTTTTTTTTCATCAAAAAAAAGATGGTGGTTTGAGACCTTGTATAGATTATCAAACTCTAAACTAGATAACTATAAAATACAAGTACCCACTCCTGTTGGTTCCCGCTGCTTTGGAGAAACTCAGAGGTGCAACTATCTACACCAAGTTGGACCTCCAAAGTGCTTACAGCCTCATCAGGATTTGGGAAGGAGATGAGTGGAAAACAGCGTTTGTTACTCCAACCGGACATTATGAATATATGGTCATGCCTTACGGTCTAGTCAACGTCATCCATCTTCCAGGGCTTCGTGAATGAAATATTCCATGACATGATTGATCGATTCGTAATCGTATATCTGGATGATATTTTGATCTATTCTGCAGATCTCCAGTCCCATGTGTGCCATGTGCGTCAAGTATTAGACCAACTTCGAACTCACAGCCTGTTCCTGAAAGCTGAAAAATGTGCCTTTCACAAATCAGAGGTGGAATTTCTGGGTTACCTGCTAGGGCCCCAGGGAATGAAAATGAACCAGAAGAAAGTGCAAGCCATCCTGGAGTGGCCAACACCCACCACAATAAAAGCTCTCCAACGCTTCCTGGGATTTGCAAACTTCTACAGACGGTTCATAAAGAACTTCAGCTCACTCACCGCTCCACTTACCGCTTTGTTGACGAACAAGCCTCGTAGTCTCCACTGGACGTCTGAAGCAGAGGCAGCCTGGTGCAAACTGCAGAACGCCTTCAACCAGGCTCCAGTATTGCGCCATCCGGATCCCACTCAGCCTTTTGTGGTCATGGTAGACGCATCCTCAGCTGGAGTTGGAGCCGTTCTGTCGCAACGTATTGGAAAACCGCCATGTCTTCAACCCTGCGTGTGCTTCTCAAAACATCTGAGTTCAGCGGAACAAAACTATGACATAGGAAATCGAGAACTACTGGCCATCAAACTAGTGCTGGAAGAATGGAGACATTGGCTAGAGGGAGCCACACATCCATTTGTGGTCCTCACGGATCACAAAAACCTGTCCTACATCCGTGATGCCAGACGACTGAATCCTAGGCAAGCCGGGTGGGCCCTCTTTTTCACACGTTTTAACTTTACCATTAACTATATTCCAGGGTCAAAGAACTGTCGAGCAGACGCACTGTCCCGGCTTTATGATAAAGAGGAAACGTCAGAGGAACCTCCGCCCATATTGCCCACATAGGTGACAGTTGGGGGTATTCAGTGGGCTCTGGATGAACGTATTCTGGATGCACTGGAGGAGAGACCTGCACCACCAGAAACTCCGGCAGGTCATATATATGTTCCTACCGAATTCAGACAACAGCTAGTAGATTCTGCACACACTTCTCCTGGCAAAGGTCATCCGGGACTCCAAGCCACTCTGGATCTATTACAACCCTGGTACTGGTGGCCAGGCATGTACTCCCAAATTTGACAATTTGTGGCAGCATGCGCTACCTGTGCTCAGACCAAGAGCGCTCGACATCTGCCTGTGGGCAAACTACAGCCGCTGCCTGTACCGCAACGACCCTGGTCCCATTTAGGCGTGGATTACATGACAGACCTTCCTGCGTCTCAAGGTAACACCTGTGTACTTGTAGTGGTGGACAGGTTTTCTAAAGCTTGCAAACTCATACCCTTTCCCTGTATCCCTACCGCAGTGGACACCGCCAGAGCTTTGTTTGAACATGTGTTCAGGAATTTCGGCCTGCCAGAGGATATCGTCTCTGATCGAGGACCCCAATTCATCTCCTGTTTCTGGCATGCGTTTCTCCGTTTATTGGGGGTCTCGATCAGTCTCTCCTCAGGATATCATCCACAAACTAACGGCCAAACGGAGAGGAAGATCCAGGAAGTGAGCAGATTCCTACGGACGTTTTGCCACTCACATCCCACTTCCTGGAGCGAGTTTCTACCCTGGGCCGAATACGCGCAGAACTCGCTCCGTCAAGCAGCCACGGGACTCACGCCATTTGAATGTGTCTTGGGATGACAGCCGCCCCCTTCCCCTGGAAGGGGGAATCATCTAATGTACCTGCGGTGGATGAGTGGTTCCGACGCAGTGAACATCAACATCTGCAACGGGCCATCAGACGCAGTGTTCCACAAGCAGACAGGCGGGGTTCTCAGGAGCCTGCATATGCCGTTGGGGGCATGGTGTAGCTATCCACTCGGGACAGCCGTACCCGTGGCTCCTGCCGCAAGTTAAGTGCCAGGTTTATTGGGCCTTTTAAGATCACTGCCCGCATAAATTCTGTGTTTTTCTGCTTGGATCTACCTGCCTCCTATATAATCCATCCTGTCTTTCATGTGTCTTTGCTGAAACCTTACCACCCTCCTGTTAATCTGTCTCCCCCAGGGTCTGGTGCGGCGGGTGATCCCCCTCCGCCGCCTCCTCCTCATCTGGACACAGAGGATGGTTCTGTATACGCCATCCGGGAGATTCTGGATTCACGACGTCGCCGGGGTCGGTTGGAATATCTTATCAATTGGGAGGGTTATGGACCCGAGGAGCGCTCTTGGGTTCCTCAGGCTGATGTCCTGGACCCCTTCATCCTCAGGGATTTTCACATCCGTCAACCCCCATCGTCCTCGCCCTCGTCCCCGTGGCTGTCGTCGCACCAGACTCTGCAACGGACACACCTGCTACTGCCAATCACCGCCAATCCCACTCCCCGGAATACTAACCTGTTAAACCTGTTCTGTCTCCGAGAGGTCCTTCATAACAGTAATGTAGTTTTAGATTTAAGTTTTAGTATGAGAACACAAAATAGGGCATCTCTAAAAAGCCTCACTCAGCTGCTTAGATTAGTGATTTCTCTCTCGGGAGAGAGAAAAATGCTCATTAATGTCAAATGTGCTGGTTAGTTAAATCAAGTGGAGATACAAATATACTGAAAACACGTTATATTCCTGAAGTGATCCTTAAAAACGCTTTACTTTGACAGGAGAACCCATTTTAAACTGTCACATAGGACATGCAGCACGTTAACAGACAGAGCACTGCTGAAGGAGGTTTTGTCATGGACAAGGTAAAACATCCTTCACACACTGTGGATGAGAAATATCTAAGGACGGAGACCGCTTCCCACAGATGCCGTTGTATCCCACCAAACTGGTAAATGCTGTAAAGCTGGTTTGCATTCTTTTGTTTCTGTACTGAGGTACAGTTTATGTTGGTCTCGGCTCTGCCTGACGCTACTGGCCTTTCTGTAGCTGACACACAAACTTTAAAAAAATGAATTCTAAACCTAAGACTGTCTCCTCAATGGCATCTTCTGGAGATGTTAACGCCTTCTTCCTCAGAACAGAGGGATGTAACATGTAAAATGAAGAACAGGAAACATCAGGTAGGAAAAAATGACATAAAATTAATTCTTTGATTTGGTTTCCTGATGTGAAACTGAAGCTACCAAAGATCTGGTTCAAATCTGATGTGGTTCTGTTCTGATCCAGGTTTAGTTTGAGACCTGGTTCAAATGGGTCCTGGTTCTTACAGATTAGAGCTGGTTCTTTGGGGATCCTGGTTCTATTCTTACAGATTAGACCTGGTTCTGTGGGGGTCCTGGTTCTTACACATTAGATCTGGTTCTGTGGGGGTCCCAGTTCTATTCTTACAGATTAGACCTGGTTCTGTACGGGTACTGGTTCTGTTCTTACATAATAAACCTAGTTCATTTGGAGACCTGGTTCTGTACGGGTCCTGGTTCTTACAGATCAGAGCTGGTTCTGTAGGGGTCCTAGCTCTGTTCTTAAAGATTATCTAGTTCAGTTGGAGACCTGGTTCTGAAGGGGTCCTGGTTCTGTTCTTACAGATTAGACCTAGTTCACTTAGGGACCTGGTTCTGTAGGGGTCATGGGTCTTACAGATTAGATCTGGTTCTATAAGGGTCCTGGTTCTGGTCTCACAGATTAGAGCTGGTTCTGTAGGGGTCCTGGTTCTGTTCTTACAGATTAGACCTAGTTTACTTAGAGACCTGGTTCTGAAGGGGTCATGGATCTTATAGATTAGATCAGGTTCTATAAGGGTCCTGGTTCTGGTCTCACAGATTAGAGCTGGTCCTGTATGGGTCCTGGTTCTGTTCTTACAGATTAGACCAGGTTCAGGTGGAGACCTGGTTCTGTACTGGTCGTGGTTCTTACAGATCAGATCTGGTCCTGTAGGGGTCCGGGTTCTCTTTTTCCATATTAGACCTAGTTCAGTTTGAGACCTGGTTCTGTAGGGGTCCTGGTTCTTGTAGATTAGATCTGATTCTGTAGGGGTCTTGGTTCTTACAGATTAGACCTGGTTCTGTAGGGGTCCTGGTTCTGTCCTCACAGAATAGATGGAGGTCAGTTGGAGACCTGGTTCTGTAAGGGTGCTGGCTCTGTTCTTACAGAGTAGACCTAATTCCGTTAGAGACCTGGTTCTGTAGGGGTCCTAGTTCTGTTTATACAGATTAGACCTAGTTCAGTTGCTGGTTCTGTACGGGAACTAGTTCTTACAGATTAGAGCTGGTTCTATAAGGGTCCTGGTTCTGTTCTTACAGATTACACGTAGTTCAGTTGGAGACCTGGTTCTATACGGATACTGATTCTTACAGATTAGACCTAGTTCAGTTGGAGACCTGGTTCTATAGGGGTCCTGGTTCTGTTCTCACAGAATAGATCGAGGTCAGTTGGAGTCCTGGTTCTGTAAGGATCCTGGTTCTGTTCTTACAGAGTAGACCTAGTTCAACTTGAGACCTGGTTTTTTAGGGGTCCTGGGTCTGGTCTCACAGATTAGACCTAGTTCTGTTAGAGACCTGGTTCTGTAGGGGTCCTGCTTCTGTTCATAAAGATTAGACCTGGTTCAGTTTGAGACCTGGTTCTGTAGGGGTCCTGGTTCTGTTCTTACAGATTAGACCTAGTTCCGTTGGAGACCTGGTTCTATAGGGGTCCTGGTTCTGTTCTCACAGAATAGATTGAGGTCAGTTGGAGACCTGGTTCTGTAGGGGTCCTGGTTCTGTTCTTACAGAGTAGACCTAGTTCCATTAGAGACCTGGTTCTGTAGGGGTTCTGCTTCCCTTCATAAAGATTAGACCTGGTTCAGTTTGAGACCTGGTTCTGTAGAGGTCCTGGTGCTGTTCTTACAGATTAGACCTAGTTCAACTTGAGACCTGGTTTTTTAGGGGTCCTGGGTCTGGTCTCACAGATTAGACCTAGTTAAGTTGGAGACCTGGTTCTGTAGGGGTCCTGCTTCTGTTCTTAAAGATTAGACCTAATTCGGATGAAGACCTGGTTCTGTAGGGGTCCTGGTTTTGTTATTACAGAGTAGACCTAGTACAGTTGGAGCCCTGGTTCTGTACGGGTCCTGGTTCTTCTGCTGAGAGGTGTATCTTCTGGATATCACGTCCGTCAGTAATTGATTAAATTCAAAATTAACATAATCAGCTGTTTTCATCTCCTCCTCTGTGGGCGCACGAGGCCCAGAGCGTCTCCCCGTCCATCCATCAGGTCGACCTGTCAGTCTCCATCAGTCTCCTTGGCGACGGGATGCTGGCGGTGACCTGCGGTGATGGAGGCTGCTCTCATATGTAAAGCAGGCCGTCTGGACCTGGGCCGAGCTGTCAGGCCGGCTGTAGCTGCGAGGAAGCTCCGTCGTGCACCACGCACCAGCACGCCGCCCCGCACTCCTTCTAAATCTATGCTAATTTGACATTTCCAAACTCATTTGCATTCATTCACATCAGAGGTTCACTGTCCTATAATCTGTCCTTCTAAGACCTCCTCCTCCTCCTCCTCCTCCTACTCCTCACAAGCAGATGAAGACTCACGTTTCATTCATCCATCATACGTCCAGTAACCTCAGCAATGAATGTCGTCACCATCATCATCATCATCATCATCATGAAAATGTTTAGTATCACTAATTATGGGCAAGAATATTCAAGACGAGTTCATTTGATTTAATATCAGTTCAATGTTTAACAGAACATAGAAACTATTAAATGAGTAAAATCTTAAAATCTCAATTAAATCAATAATATGCAGCTGCAGCTCAGGAGGAAGAACAATTGTCCACCAACCAGAAAGTCAGGGGATCCAGGCTTCCCCAGACTCCATGCCAAAGTGTTGTTGCGCAAGACATTGAACCCCCCGTTGCCTCCCAATGTGTCTGCCAGGGTGTAGATAGTAGTAGATAACAGAAGTGCTGTGTGAGTGTGTGTGGGATGTGGGATGTGGTTTAAAGTGCCTTGAATAATAATAATAATAATAATAAATTTTATTTCAAGGCGCCTTTCAAGACCCAAGGTCACCTCACAAAACAATTAAAACAGTTAAAAACATAAAACAATTAAAACAGTTATAAACATAAAACAAACATCAAAACAAACATCATGCAACAAACAGGTTAAAAACATTAAGATGAAAAGGCCAATTTGAACAGATGAGTTTTAAGTTGTGATTTAAAAGATGGGAGTGAGTCAATGTTACGGAGTTCAGGTGGGAGTGTGTTCCATAACTGGGGAGCAGAGCGACTGAAGGCTCTGCTCCCCATGGTAGTGAGACGGGCACGGGGCACAGAAAGGTGAATGGTGGAAGATGATCTGAGAGTGCGGGAGGGAGTAGCTATATGGAGTAGGTCAGACAGATATGGAGGGGCCAGATTATGGAGACATTTGAAGGTGAAAAGCAGGATCTTGTAGTTAACTCTGAATTTTATAGGGAGCCAGTGAAGTTGTTTAAGAACTGGTGTGATGTGTTGAAAAGAAGGTGTGCAAGTGATAATCCGGGCAGCAGAGTTCTGAAGAAGCTGTAATTTATGAAGTGATTTATCGGGGAGACCAAAAAGAAGTGAATTGCAATAATCGATTCTTGAGGTGACCAGACTGTGGACTAGGATAGCTGCAGCATGTGGAGTGAGAGATGAACGCAAGCGGTTGATATTTCGGAGGTGGAAGTAGGCAGACCGGGTGATACTATTAATGTGTGAATGAAATGAAAGGGTGCTATCGAAAATGACGCCGAGACTCTTTACCTGAGGGGAAGGGAGAATAGTGGAGCTGTCAATGTTAACAGAAAAACTGTGAGATTTGGTTAGAATAGTGGGTGTGCCGACAAGGAGAACTTCTGTTTTGCTGCTATTGAGTTTAAGAAAATTGGAAGAGAACCATGTCTTGACTTCAAGAAGACAATCAGAGAGGGACGAAGGCGGAACAGAAGAGTTTGGTTTTGATGAGATGTAGAGCTGTGTATCGTCAGCATAAGAGTGAAAATTGATATTGTATTTACGGAAAATATGACCAAGCGGGAGGATATAAATGATAAACAGAAGAGGCCCCAGGACAGAACCTTGGGGCACACCGGCTGTTACAGGGAGTGATTGTGATGAATGATCCTTAATGTGAATGAACTGTGTGCGGTCAGACAGGTATGAAGTGAACCAGGTAAGAGGAGTATGAGAGATGCCAATGGATGCCAGTCTATTAAGGAGGGTGCTGTGAGAAATAGTATCAAATGCTGCAGTAAGATCGCGAAGAATAAGGATGGTGATGAGGCCAGAATCAGCTGCCAACAGAAGGTCATTTGTTATTTTCAGAAGAGCTGATTCTGTGCTGTGGAGTGGACGAAAGCCGGACTGGAAGTGTTCAAACAGATTATTGATAGAGAGGTGTTGATTAGACCTGGGTCCTCATGTTGAGTGGCCAACATGACTAGAAAAGGGCTGTATATATATCCATATAGCAACAACATCCACTGTAATACATTTACATTCTACTGTCTCTCATACTGATGGTACTGTACATAGTACTCCCTGCAGGATTGATCCTGGATCTGTTTATAGAGATATCATAACTAATCTGTCATTTTTCTTATTGTGATTTTTACATTATCCATTATTTGTTATGGAGCAACTGTGTCCACACTATTTCCTCCGGGATTATTCTGATTCTGATAAGTACCATCCATTTACCATATAAAACCATATTATTATTATATTTTTCCAGGATGGTGTGGTGGCTGACAGCAGCCTGTTACAGCAGCTCTGTGTTTGCTTATGTTTTACTTATTTTATCTTTCTACTCACTGTTTTCACTGTTTTGCGTCTGTCACCGCCACCACCCAACATTCCAGCCTGGTCTTCAGGTTCTTAAAACTTTGGCTGTTTTTGCTTGATCACCTTTGCAATGAAATACGTCTCACCTGGCAGTCGCATTGTTTACACACGACCAGCTGATATCTATGAAGCTCTGGAATGCTGCCAGGTGTTACACCAAAATCTTTGACCCATCAGAATCTGTGACCACAGGGGGGCGATAGCGTACATGTCTTTGCATGGAACAAACAAGGCGAGGAACAAGCTGAAGGACAAGCTGAGTGTTACGGCATTAGACGTGTGTTTTGTTAAAACAAAATCTGGACTTCAGTATATTCTGACATTGATGTGCACTGCAACACGATATCCTGAGGCCATTACGTTACACACTCTCAAAGCCAAAGCTATAGTGAAAACCCTCGTGAACTACTTCTCAACCTTTTGTCTTCCGAGGTCCATCCAAACGGACAAGGCTCCAATTTCATGTCAAGAATCTTTGGTCTGGTCCTTGCCTCACTATCTATTAAACACTGCAAAAGGGAAGGAGTGGGATGAGGGTCTGCCCCTCCTTCTCTTTGCTGCATGAGAATGTGCAGGAATCCCTAGGTTTCAGCTGGGCAGAGTTAGTGTTTGGACACACCGTGCACGGTCCTCTGCGGTTGCTTAGAGAAAGTTATCTGTCCAACACAGCTACTAGTGGCCAAAACTTGTTGGACTATGAGTTCATTTAGGGGGCGTCTCCATAAGGCATGTCTGACTGCACGGACAGTGTGTCCCAAGAAGAAATGAAAAGAAAGTAAGACTGGAAAGCTGTGCGAAGAGATTTTCAGGTGGGTGACAAGGTGTTAACTCTTCTCCCAATTCCTGGTCTGTACCTTCATGCAAAAATGGCCCCTATGTTGTTAAAAAAAACTGAGTGATACTGACTACGCTGTTGCCACCCCTGATCGTAGACGACAATCTCGCGTGTGCCATATTAACATGTTGAAGTCCTATGTTTCCCATGATAACAGCTCAGTTACTCCCCCATCCTTCACTCCATCTGCGGCAACAGTGTCCACTGTAGCAGCTGCACCTCTTGCTTGCTGCTATCCAGATAATGATGGGTCGTGTTTCATCCATGTTTCTTCTTGTCCTCGTCTCCAGAACTCTGAGATCCTTAGAGACTTGAGGGATCATCTGAAACATCTGGGTGAATGAGCCTGTGAGGACATATTTAGATTAGTAGACAATCACCTTTCTCTGTTCTCTGACACCCTGTCTAGAACAACCATTCTTTCACATGACATTGATGTAGGTGGTCACCCTCAAATCAAACAGCAAAAAGGAAAAGCAAACTAAACATGTGCTTCTCCAGCAAGAAGTTACCTATCTTCTTGAAAATGGACTAGCAGTTCCCAGCTCCAGTGCATGGAGTTGTCCTTGCCTTTTGGTACCAAAGCCTGATACAACCCTGCATTTTTGCACTGATTTTCAAAAGGTCAATGCAGCCACAAAAGCAGATTCATACCCTTGCCCCGTATGGAAGATTGCGTGGAAAGAGTCGGTCCGGCAAGGTTTGTAACCAAACTTGATCTAATAAGGGGCTATTGACAGGTCCCTTTAACTCCCAGTGCATCAGAAATATTAGCTTTTGTAACCCCTGATCACTTTCTACATTATAGAGTGATGCTATTTGGTCTCAAAAATGCCCCTGCTACGTTCCAAAGACTCATGCACATTGTGTTAAGGGGTATACAGAACTGTGAGGTATACCTGGATGACATTGTGGTTTATTCCTCTACATGGACCAAGCACATAACCACTTTGCATGCTGTTTTCACCAGGCTGGAACAAGCATCCCTCATTCTGAATCTAGCCAAATGTGTATTTGGAAAAGCCACCATCACCTATCTTGGGAAAGAGGTTGGCCAAGGGCAGGTGTGCCCAGTTACTGCCAAAGTCCAAGCCATTTTGGACTTCCCTGCGCCTCAAGCTAGACGTGAACTCCATCACTTTTTTGGTATCGCAGGCTATTACCATGGGTTCTGCAGGAAGTTTGCAGATGTTGCTGCCCCACTCACGTCCTTATCTATTACCCTTCAGCCATTCATGTGGACACTAGAGGGTGACACGGGAGTGCATTATTACTCCTGTCCCATCCCACTCCCACAGAAAAAATCTTGTCCCGTCCCAATCCCGATAAAATTACTCCCAAACTCATCCCGCTCCCATTTTTTAAAATTTATTTAGTCTTTAGGCAATACATTGAATTTGATTAAATGTTCTCACCCTTCTTTTTTAGACCAGCTGCTAAGTGTTTCTAGCTTCTTTTTTTTTTTAGGTCAATTACAATTATATATATAAAAAAAAACAAAAAAAACAAAAAAAAAAACAAAAGAAAAAAAAAAAAGAAAAACAAGGTGGAACAACAACAAAACAGTACACTGTTATCAGCATGTCCACCAAAGTTAAATAAACCCAAACAGAAATATAAAGTTGTATTTCACTCGTTTCTAAATGTCATTAACTAAACATGTTTTACAAGCGGCACACAGTGTTAAAAACCGTTGCACTCGACTCTCGTGAAGGTCATTACTATGGCCGCCTTTTCTTTTTTTTTTCTTTTTTTTTTTTTTTTTTTTTAACCTGTCTTGTCCAGCATCGTTGCAAACAGAATGATTGTCTGGCTGCTGTCTGGTGCTGGGCAATTTTACTCTATCAAGCAGGGATTTATACTACATGTATAAAGTCCCTCTTGATGAAAAACTTTATTAAATCAGACTCTTAATGCTGGACTCGACCGGAGGGGACAGAGAGAGAGAGAGAGAAAAGAAAGTAGAGAGAAGAGGGAGGGGAGAGAGAGGGACAGAAAGGGTGTGGGGAGTGCGGGTGGGGACTTGAAACATCATACAGAAGACCATGTAATCCATACTACTTACAACATATATAGCTACGATCATCCTAGCCAGTAGGCCATTACACAACTAGTTGATAATAGTAACAATAATAATAATAAGAGTAAGAGTAATAATAATAATAAGAACAGAAATAATTAAAAAAAGAAACAAAATATGATAATAAATATAAGTGAAACTGCTGTATTCAAGAACACGCGCAGAGAAACCTGTGTGGATGTGTTGGAGAACTCGGCCACACGGCGACGCAAAGACTGTGTGGAGACGTTCAGGAAGGAGTGACCATGCAGAGTGATCATGCAGATGCCACCTCACTTGAACAGAGGCCAGAGTCAGGCCAGCGGTCCCGAGACCCAGGCCACCAGCCACCCCGCAGGCAACAGACCCCGACCGGTCCACAGAGACGACCACTCGCCCGCCCAGGAAGGCAGCAGCAGGAGACCCCAGCAGGAGCCGCCCCGCGGACCCAGGGCACCGGCCCCGGCGGGCCGAGGCCAGCAGTCCCCGACCCCCCCGGGCACCGGCCGCCCGGGACAGACGGGGCAGAGGGCCCATTCCCAGGAGCGCAGGGACACCCCCCTCCCCCACAGGCCGAGGGCCAGCACGCCACCCGGGGGGACCCGGCCCGCCCAGACGGCCACCACCAGAGGCCAGCCCCACACCCCAGCGCCCAGCCGCACACCCCGAGAACCAGTCCTGCCCCCCCCCAGACCAACACACACACACACAAACACACACACTCTCCTTCCACTCCTCCATTTATCCTCCCACGCATACACCATTCAACCCTCACATACTCTGTTCTCCCACACACACACCATCCTTCCACCATCCATCCTTCCACACACACACCATCCTTCCTCCCACACACTCACCATCCTTCCACCATACACTCTCCCACACCTATCCCATCCTCCCACACACACATCATCCCTCCACCACGGCCGCCTTTTCTAACCAGTTCTGCCAACCTAATAGACACGTCATTACTTCTAACTTTGCGTTGTGAATCCTTTTTTGCCACAGCGGTTTCTCCGCGGGTTTATGGAAGCGCGGAGCTGCCACCAAAATAAAAAAAAAAAAAATGGGACCGAATCACGTTATATGATAGCTTTTGCTTTGAAAGCCCTGCAGGAAGCTCAACAACCAATGAAAACGCGGCATGACCGTAAAGCTAAAGCATGCGAGTTCAAGGAAGGAGATCGCGTATTAGCTTTGCTTCCGGTACCAGGAACGGCTTTAGAAGCTCAATTCGCTGGACCTTTCGTCATCCAGGAAAAACTAAGTGCCACCGATTATGTTTTTGCTACTCCTGGTAGGAAACGTAGAACTTGTGTTTGTCACCTTAACATGCTGAAGGCATACGTGACCCGTGACTGTGATAAAAAGGAAACCGAGGTTCCTGTGAAGGAAGCACCAAAGAGCGTTGCTCTTTTTGTGAAACCAGCGGAAATAGAAACGGTAGATGATGGTTTAAGAAACATTCATCGGGCTCTGCTAACTGCCCCACTGTCAAATACAGCAATGCTCAGAAGTTTTTCATCCACGCTCCAGCATTTGTCTGACTCGCAAAGGAGTGACATACAAACTCTGGTCTCTAAACATCCACTCTTGTTTAGTGATGTACCTAAAGAAACCCATGTCGTAACCCATGACATTGATGTAGGTACCGCTATCCCAATTAAACAACACCCGTATCGCTGTAACTTGGACAAACGAAAACAAATGAGAAATGAAACGGATTACATGCTATGAAATGGTTTTGCGAAGCCCAGTAATAGCCTGTGGAGTTCCCCGTGTCTCGTTGAATCCAAACCCGACGGAACACCTCGTTTTATCACCGATTTCAGAAAAGTTAATGCTGTGACAGTCCCAGACACATATTCTCTACCCCGCATCGAGGATTGCATCGATACCATCGGATCTGCCCGTTATGTTAGCAAACAGGATTTATTAAAAGGGTACTGGCAAGTCCCCCTTACTGATCGTGCATCCACGATCTCTGCTTTTGTTACTCCCGATCGTTTTCTACAATACACTGTGATGGCATTTGGCATGAGAAACGCCCCGGCGACTTTTCAACGTCTTGTAAACTCCCTGTTCGCAGATTTACCTAACTGTACCGCCTATTTAGACGACGTTGTTGTATATACCGACACCTGGGAAAAGCATATGGCTGTCGTACAAACGGTTTTTGGTCGTCTGTTAGAAGCCTCCCTGACTCTGAATTTGGCCAAGTGTGAGTTCGGGAAAGCAACCGTAACGTATTTAGGTCGGCAGGTTGGACAGGGCATGGTGCGCCCTGTCACCGCAAAAATCGCTGCCGT
Source organism: Melanotaenia boesemani (assembly GCF_017639745.1). Lineage (NCBI taxonomy): Eukaryota > Metazoa > Chordata > Actinopteri > Atheriniformes > Melanotaeniidae > Melanotaenia > Melanotaenia boesemani. The sequence continues at coordinate 312,616 of NC_055695.1, read as the reverse complement.
ACTTGACTTCCCTGTCCCAGAAACCCGTAAAGCTTTGAGACGTTTCTTGGGAATGACTAGTTATTATCGGACATTTTGTCGGAACTTCGCTACAGTGGTTCACCCCCTGACATCTCTGTTAAGCCTGAAAATTGACTTTTTGTGGAGCCCTGAATGCGTTTGAAAGCACGAAATCCTTATTGCTGCATGCCCCGGTTCTCGCTGGACCGGACATGACCAAGCCCTTTAAGCTTGAGGTAGATGCCAGCGCCGTAGGGGCCGGCGCCGTACTCCTACAGACTGACGACCATGGGATTGATCACCCCATCTCCTACTTCTCGCGTAAATTCCTTCGTCATCAACTTCATTATTCCACCATTGAGAAGGAAACGCTGTCATTACTGTTGGCCCTAGAACACTTTAACATTTACATGGGATCCAGTTCTGAGCCCACTCAGGTGTTCACGGATCATAACCCTCTAGTGTTCCTCTCCCGCATGTATAATAAGAACCATCGCTTGATGCGCTGGGCCCTCATCGCTCAAGAGTATGACATCAACATTGTCGACACACGGGGTGCAGATAATCAGTTCGCTGATGCCTTGTCCCGGCGAGGTGAATGATTTGTGTTTTGTGTATGTGTGTTATGAATGTAACTATTGGCTCATCTGAGGTTAGAGCCTCTATTTTACGGGTGGGGGTGTTACGTCCCAGACTTGTCAGCCTGTGTCTGGGTATGTTAATTTGTGTGTACGGTTGCTTGCAGGTGATTGGCCGAGATATTGTCGGGGGCTGCTCCTCTCCTCACCACTGGGATTGGACGGCTACGGATCCGTTCTTCCTCGGCCCCGCCCTCCAGAGACTCTCCCTCTATATGAAGGCTGGAGCTGCCTTCAGTCGGCGCGGTTGTGTGTGAATACAGCACAGCTTGCCATAGGATTTGTTTGTACAGGGACAGCACCTGAGTGTGCTTAGTGGAGACTTTTGGTGCCCTGTAGTGTTTGTGACCAGTGGTATTTTGTTTGACTTTGTAGCGTTAAGCGTCATTAAACATTAAAGATGTTTAATAAAAGTATTAATTTTCATAATTTCTTGGAATTAATTTATGAATTTACTCGTGGGGCACCACCACACAGATAGCTTTATCCTAATCTAATGGCTGTGTGGACACCATTAGAGAACTAAATTAATTAATAAATTAATTAATTAATTCAAGCTAGAAATCAATCAGTTATCAATCAATCAGTCTCGGGACGCTAATAACGTGAATTCTTACGTCGAAGGGACCCATAACATGGTTCAAAGGAGAAGTTCACAATAACCAGACCAGTTTAGGATAAATATGAAATATTTATTACTAAACTAATAATGCATAAATGAAAAGGAAATATTTACAAAGGACTTCGCATGGAGAAATGAATCAAACATTGGTAAATGCAGAATATGGAGTTCAAACCAAAATCTTATTTCAATGTGTCAGAATGAATGAAATGTATGTAAAAATGAACAAAGTTAATTAACCTGCGGTGTTAATTAAACTAAGGTTCAGGACTGAAAAAGATCTCTAAATCCTAAAAGGAAAAAGGGAAACTTGACTCTCATCTGTTAAACTGGAGGTTTAACTAAGATGTAGAACTACTAGGTCACTGTCAGACAACCAACCATTCTTGAGCAGATAAGCAGAGAATTGATCCGATCAGGACTCGTCCGGTTCTGTTTGGATCGAGCCGACTTACGACCGTTGTGGTGACTCTGATGGCAAGTGAGGAAGTTGGCGCAGGTGGTTTGGATCCCGAGCGACTTCCAGAAGGCCAGAAGATGTGTCACGTGGTGGTCCGAAGGTTTGGATCAGGCAGCTCTGCGGATGCGGACTCCCGCGGCTCGGCTGGTGGTATCGATGATGGACAGTGAATGACTTGCGGTGATATGGCAAAGATGAAAATGTCCAGCTTTAGGTCAGTCCAAAAAAAGAAACTCTGTAGGATCTATTTAGGATCTATATTAAAAGTCCAAAAGATAAAACATAACTCAAGAAAAGCGAAGTATTAGCTGGAAAAAGGGAATGAAGTACGGAGTCCAAAAAGAGCCAAAAATTGTCAATCATGCATCTGGTATGCAGGCACGAACTTTAGTGTCTGTAGTGATGTTCTTCACATCACTGCAAACTTAATTCTCTGGCAGCATCTCTCTCTTTCTCTCTGGCGTTCAGGCCAAGTGTCCTAACTCTGGAAGAAGGCCATGTCTGGAGAGGATGGGTTGAAGGGAACTGGAAGTCCACTTCAGGCAGAGAGCAACGGAGGAAGGCCAAGAAGGAAGAGGAAGCGAGCAGAACTAACTAAACTCTTTGTTCTGAGTTTAAAAGTGTTAGTTTGGAGACCCACCCCATGGAGGGATGTGTGACCATTATCTTGACCAATAACAGTCTTGTGGGCTGGTTTTGGGTCAGATAGCAGATCCAGAGGGGCTGGTCTGATCATGTTGTAAAGACTTATCATATTAAACATTTTGTGAATATATCTATATATCCAAGTTATTAAAGCCTTAAATGAGACATCATTAAAATCCATCAGTAGATCATCGAAAAGACAAGAAAAATAGTAAAAAGGTTATATCTCACACAAACACAATAATAAAGTTTCAGGTCACCAATTAATCAAGCTTGTTGATTAAACCTTGCATACAATGATAATGATTATATGCATGCGCATGGTATCAAGATAAAACACACATATATATATATGTATGTATCTATTTGAATGAACATTGTTGACTAGTAAAAGTATGATCTTTTACTCTTCACACAAAGTCTTTGTCTCCTCTTGCTGGGACATAGAGAAACATTAAGACACTTTATTACTCTCTGGAATGTGAAGATAAACGTTTCTTGGTGTGTCCAGGTGTTCTGTTAAAGGGGGTTTCCGCTTATCAGTTGAAGAAAAACACAAGTTTAGTAAGAAACAGTTTCAAAGTGGACATTGGGATGAAGAGTTGCATCTGGGATCCTTCGGTTGTTAACTAAAAAGCAAATTTATGTTGCAGAGGATTAAAGTTCAGAAATTTCCCAGGTCTCGTAAATAACCTAATGAAGTCCTCCCAGTCCAGGTTGGGGAGAGTTGACCTTTGTTGACCTGTGGAGCTGGAACCCAAGTCATAAATTTGAGTCAGACCCCCACTTTGGGAGTGAGACTGTTATTCTGTAAGGAGAGAAAATCCTCAGAGATTGTTTAATTCAGTCACAATTAAACAAAGGTTCCAATCTTTATTTTGAAGACGAGGGAATCCGCTACAACTTGTTGAGTGTGGTTTTGCCTCCAGAATACTTTACTTTTGTTTGTTAACCTGTTGCATACAGACAACTTCCTTTTAGCTGCTAAGTAGCCAATTTGAGGCTTACCTGAGTTTCAGGACACTTTACGTTGTTATTATTTATAACTTCTTGGTCGGGGTTTTGTGACATTTGTTAGAGTGCCTTTTCTTTTTGTTTGGTATTATTTGTTATTGGCACTCCCACCTAGTTTGTGTATTTCATTTGTTATGTCAATAAATGTCTCTTATTTTAAAGAGCTGGACTTCGACGCTAATTATTACTGACCCTCTTGCCCTTAGACTAGAGAGGGGTCGTAACAATCATATAAAATCTTAATAAAAGCACATAAAATCATAATGTGAGAATAAGCTTAACATTTTAATTGGCTGTGTCAACAGGTTTTGGGCCCAGGAAGGAGTACAGGAGCCAATGGAATCATTTGAGTTTCGACGGAGATGAAAAACAGTACGAGTTGTGGTAGATGAAATTCCTAGCACACCTGCGCTTGATTGACTTGAAGAGTACGATACTGAATGAACCACCTGGAGAGGATGACGATGATGTGGACACAGACAGGAATGAACGGGTTAATGCAGAATTAATTCAACTCCTGGATGATAAAAGTTTGTCCCGCGTGAGAGATGATGATGGCAGGAAGGCATTGAAAATTCTGAGAGCGCATTACGGTGGGAATGGAAAGCCACGGGTAATAAGTTTGCACACGGAATTAACATCTCTTCAGAAGGCCACCAACAAAAGTGTTACGGACGACATCATCTGGGCAGAGACGGCTATCACAGCGCTGCGGAATGCAGGTGAAGTTCTGATAGTTTGCTCACAGCGATGATTTTAAAAGGTTTGCTGGATACATTCAGGACATTTTCTGTACACATCACACAAGGTGACGAAACGTTAACCTTTATGGAGTTTAAGACGAAGCAGCAGAGCTGCAAGAGCACAGAGAGGTTTGCTGCTAGATGTTCTACTGATGATATGATGAAAGTAAGAGACAATTGCAATATAAGAATTGTCCGTTACAAACGTGGTCTTAAAGGACACAAAGCCTGAGACTGTGCAAAAGATACGCATGAGCCAGAGACCGGAAGCAGTGGTGTACTGTTTGTAAGGGTTCCATGCATTGGTGGATGAGGAGGACCACACCTTTGTTTTCAGGGTGGACCAGTCATCAGATGTTCCTGTTGCCGGAGTCAAAGAGAAAGGCCTTATAGTGGATTCCGGGGCAACCAGACACAATGTTACGAATGTCACAAAGTTCATGTGTTTCGACACAAGTTTTAAGCCACAGAGTCATGTTTTTGAGTTGGCGGACGGAGTGAAGGCCAGCGGAGTTGCAGAGAAGAAGGGCACTGCTAAGTTTCTTCTAAAAGCTATTAAAGGATGAGTCGTGGAAGTGATGTTGGAGGATGCGCTTTATGTTCCAACATTTTCCCAGGACGTATTTCAGTCAAAGCAGCGATAGCCCGAGGATCAACGATAATCTTTAAGGAAGGGCAAAACACTCATCTTTTGACATTCATATTCATATGAGACAGACTGTTCTTTCTGGATACAATTACATGTGATGCTGATGAATGTAATGGCTGCTACGATATGCCAACGTGGGATGAAATTATGGCTCACTGTAATTATGATATGTTAAAGTTGGAAAGTGTTGTAAAGGGAATGAAAATTAAGAACAAAAATGAAAAGTGTGTATCCAAAAAAAGTTTGCTCAGAGCAGAAACAGAGAACCAGACGAAAAAGCTGAGAGGGTATTAGACCTTGTACATGCAGATTTGGCTGGACCAGCACAGCCTGTCGCAAAAGATGGATGTATGCTTTAGCGTTTACTGATGATCATTCTGGTGTCATCTTCATGTACTTTTTAAAGGCTAAAAGTGATACTGTTAAGGGTATGTGAGGGAAGTATATGAGAAACAGCCTCAGGGATCTGAAGTAAAGTCAGAAACTGGAGGGAAGCTGGTTTGTAAACTTAATAAATCTCTATATGCTTTGAAACAGTCAGGACGAAACTGGACAAAGTGCTTCATGACTTTCTCACGGAAAAAGATTTTGTTCAGAATGCTGTTGATCACTGTGTTTACAGCAAGCAAGTTGGGACAGATTTCATAATATTGCTTATCTGGGTTGATGACCTTATTATTGCTGCAAGTGATACTCAGATTCTCAAGGATGTGAAAGAAACTGAAGAATTTTTTAGGAATTGATTTTACCCAGAAGGAAGGGGAAATTGGGATGAATCAGAAAAGATGCATTGCAAAGGTTATGGAGAGGTTTAATATGACTTGTTTTAAAGTGAGATCTACCTCATGTCAAAGCAAATTGAAGTTTGACAACGAGGGTGAACTAGTTGATCCAAAGAGATACTGTTATGTAGCTGGTAGTTTGATCTACTTAATGACATAAACAAGACAAAGTTTTGTGGTTTGTAAGTTGTTGCAATATTTATCTGAACCCAGAGAACAACACTGGATTGTACGAAACCTGTTCTGAGATATTTAAAAGGCACTACAAACCAGGAAATGTGTTATAAGAAAAATGAGAAACTCAAGCTGGTGGCATACAGAGTGTAGGACCAACAGGCTTAAGAACTCTTTTGTCCATCACACTCTACAACTCCTCACGTGGGGGGAAGAGGACAGCGAGGAGCACATAAAACATAGAGAACAGTTAAAAAGGGGGGTTAGCCGTTTACATCTATTTGTGCAATTACAAGCTAACACAGAGACACTTTCCTGGTGCAATAACCTCATCTTCATCTGTAGTGTAATAATTTCAACTCATGTTCTATAAAAGCCATATCTGGCTCTTTTGCCTTATTTATCTTAATTTTTATCTTATTTATCTGTGTGCTGCTCTTTTTACTCATTTTGCTCTTTCGTACCTGTGTGTTTATTTACCTGCTTTTTCTATTGTGCTGCTGGAACTTTGAATTTCCTGAGGGAGTCATCCCAAGCGATTAATTAAGTTAAGTCAAAGTCTTAAGTGGGGAGTGGGGGGCGGGGGCGGGGTGGGGGGGTGGGGGCCTGGCTCGTGTCTCCTCGCCTCCTGGCTGGGGCTGTCCCCCCGCGGCGTGGGGTGGCGGGAGGATGGTGGTGGGGGGATGGTGTTTGTGTGTGTGTGTGTTGGGGGGGGTGGTGTGTGGGTGGGAGAGTGGTGTGGGTGTGGGGGGGTGGGTGGTGGAGGGATGGTGTGTGGGAGGGTGGGGTGTGTGGAGGTGGATGCGTGGTGTGTGGGAGGGGGGGGTGGTGTGGGTGTGGGAGGATGAATGGTGGAGGGATGATGTATGTGTGGGAGGATGGGGTATGTGTGGGAGAATGTATGGTGCAGGGATGGGGGAGTGTGTGGGAGGATGGATGGTGGAAGGATGGTGTGTGTGCGGGAGGATGGATGGTGTATGGGAGGGAGGATGGTGTGTGTGTGGGGGAGTGGTGTATGTTTGGGAGAGTGGGTGATGGAGGGGTGGTGTGTGTGTGTGGGAGGATGGGGTACGTGAAGGTGGATGTTTGGTGTAGGAGAGGGAGGACGGTGTATGTGTAGGAGAATGATGTATGTGTGGGAGGATGGGTAGTGGAAGGATGGTGTGTGTGTGTGTGTGTGGGAGGTGTGAAGGTAGATGAATGGTGTATGAGAGGGAGGATGGTGTATGTGTGGGAGGATGAGTGGTGGAGGGATGATGTGTGTGTGGGAGGATGGGGTAGGTGTGGGAGAGTGTATGGTGGAAGGATGGTGAGTGTGTGGGAGGAAGGATGGTGTGTGTGTGGAAGGATGGATGGTGGAAAGATGGTGTGTGTGTGGAAGGATGGATGGTGTGTGTGTGGAAGGATGGATGGAGGAAGGATGGTGTGTGTGTGGAAGGATGGATGGTGGAAGGATGGTGTGTGTGTGGGAGAACAGAGTATGTGAGGGTTGAATGGTGTATGCGTGGGAGGATGAATGGAGGAGTGGAAGGAGAGTGTGTGTGTTTGTGTGTGTGTGTGTTGGTCTGGGGGGGGGCAGTCTGGTTCTCGGGGCGTGCGGCTGGGCGCTGGGGTGTGGGGCTGGCCTCTGGTGGTGGCCGTCTGGGCGGGCCGGGTCCCCCCGGGTGGCGTGCTGGCCCTCGGCCTGTGGGGGGGGGGGGGGGGGGGGTGTCCCTGCGCCCCTGGGCCCGGGCCCTCTGCCCCGTCTGTCCCGGGCGGCCGGTGCCCGGGGGGGTCGGGGACTGCTGGCCTCGGCCCGCCGGGGCCGGTGCCCTGTGTCCGCGGGGCGGCTCCTGCTGGGGTCTCCTGCTGCTGCCTTCCTGGGCGGGCGAGTGGTCGTCTCTGTGGACCGGTCGGGATCTGTTGCGTGCGGGGGGGCTGGTGGCCTGGGTCTCGGGACCGCTGGCCTGACTCTGGCCTCTGTTCAAGTGAGGTGGCATCTGCATGATCACTCTGCATGGTCACTCCTTCCTGAACGTCTCCACACAGTCTTTGCATCTCCGTGTGGCCGAGTTCTCCAACACATCCACACAGGTTTCTCTGCGCGTGTTCTTGAATACAGCAGTTTCACTTATATCTATTATCATATTTTTTTTCCTTTTTTTTTTTTATTTTTAATTATTATTTCTGTTCTTATTATTATTATTACTCTTACTCTTATTATTATTATTGTTACTATTACCAACTAGCTGTGTAATGACCTACTGGCTAGGATGATCTTAGCTATATATGTTGTAAGTAGTATGGATTACATGGTCTTCTGTATGATGTTTCAAGTCCCCACCCGCACTCCCCACACCCTTTCTGTCCCTCTCTCTCCCCTCCCTCTTCTCTCTACTTTCTTGTCTCTCTCTCTCTCTCTGTCCCCTCCGGTCGAGTCCAGCATTAAGAGTCTGATTTAATAAAGTTTTTCATGTCATCAAGAGGGACTTTATACATGTAGTATAAATCCCTGCTTGATAGAGTAAAATTGCCCAGCATCAGACGGCAGCCAGACAATCATTCTGTTTGCAACGATGCTGGACAAGACAGGTTAAAAAAAAAAAAAAAAAAAAAAAAAAGTTAAGTCAAAGTCTACAGTGATGCAGACTGGGCAGCTGATCAGAATGACTGGTTACTGTTTTAGTCTATCTGAGACGGGACCTATTATTTCCTGGAAAAGTAGGAAACAGTCTACAGCTGCTTTAACTACATGTGAAACAGAGTACATGGCTTTAGCTGCTACGACACAGGAGAGCCTGTATCTTATTAATTTATTGAGTGATCTTGACCAGCAATGTAAATATGCACCTGTGACGATTTATGAGGATAATCAGGGCACACTTGCACTTTCTAAGGATCCTGTATGTCGTTAAAGATGTAAGCATATTACATAAGATATCACTTTATTAGATCTGTACTTGTTGATGGGAGGGTAATTACTGAATACTGTCCAACAGCAGATATGGTAACAGATGTTTTTACAAACCTGTAACTAAAGCCAGGATGGATAGATTTGTACATCTGATTTGTGGCGTTTGAACTGAAAGGACATGTTGGATATTGGTGGATATATGCATATGAGATGTAATGTATATTATCTGTGTTATCAAGCTAAGAACAAGTGGGGGTGTTGAGTACTGACTCAGTTGTTCTTGTACTGATTAGGTGTTCATGGAATGGGCGGAGTCACACAGGTGTGACAAGCTAATAAATGACTTGCTCTCACATGAGACGAAGTGGATGTCTGTGACTGAGTTCTTTCCTCCGTTATGTGTTCCTATCAGTATTTCAACCCTTAGCAAATGGCCACGCCAACACTCACCCATGTGCCTTCCATGCAAGATAGAAACTGCTACCGAACTCTTTACCTTTGGTCATGTTGGAAACTGCAAGTATACTGGTCTGATGCAGTGGTTCCCAAACTAGGGGGCAGTACTGGTCTGATGTATTATCTGAAGTAGAGAAAATATTTGGATAAAACTAGAGATGGACCCTGTGTCTCTCATACTGGGCCTCTACAGTTAACATGAAAACACATTAAGATGTATTCTTACGCAGAAGGAGGAACATGTTGTTACAGTGGATCGATGAAATGGACGTTTGATCTGGTGACATTATAATACCTTACATGCATGTTACATTCAAAAACAGTCCAATTCTGTAAAGACCGGGAACCCTATGTGAATTATGTAGAGCCTGGCGTCTCTAGCATAACGTTGCAGGGACTGCCTCGACTGCTCATACTGTGCTTTATGTTATTTTCTTAGATCTGAGCTGACACTTTCCTTTTTTACTTGTGTTCTGGTTGTTTCTCTGCATGTCTTCCTTCTCATTTCTGTGAATCATATGACCTACCCAACCTTAACTTGTACAAGTGGAAATGAATGAAAATAATGTTAAAAATGGTGATAAAATCACGTAAAACTGAATGAAATGATTGAAAGCAGCAACAGTCTGAGTTAAAGGACGTAGATTGCAGAAAACAGAAATGCTTTTAACAAGGTTTTAAACATGTCCACATCTACTGAAATGGTCATCTCCACATATCCAGCTTTATTCTGGACACTGGTCTGGATTCGGGCCTGGACTGTGGCATGGATTCTGGTCTGGACTCTGGCATGGATTCTGGTCTGGACTCTGGTCTGGATATTGGTCTGGACACTGGCCTGGATTCTGATCTGGATTCTGGCCTGGACTGTGGCATGGACTCTGCTCTGGGCTCTGGCATGGACTTTGGCATGGTCTCTGGTCAGGACTCTGGCCTAGATTATGGTCTCGACGCTGGCCTGAATTTGGTTCTGGGGTCTCTCCTGGATTTTGGTCTGGACTAGCTAAGCTGAATCCTTGGATTTAAGAGTCCTGGTGGGTTTTCATTCTCTGAACGTGTCACAGTTGAATTCTGTGATTAATAATATTTTAAATAGGAAGTCCAGTTAAAGACCAGTACTGTGATCCGGTCTACTGGAGATGGACTCATGGAGGAGTTTCTACTGGTTTTACTGGGAAGTCCTGTTAAAAAACAGTAAACCAGTCACTCAGTTTGACTGAGTGAATGTTTATTGTTTCTATAGAAACAATAAAGTACAGTGCGTGGATTAGGGTTAGGGGGTATATGGGGTTAGGGGTCTACCAGGTTAGGGGTCTACGGGATTAGGGGTCTACCGGGTTAGGGGTCTACGGGGTTGGGGTCTACGGGGTTAAGGATCTCTAGAGGGCATCGCCTCTCAGAGACAACCAGGTATTGTCTTTTATTATCTCATTGCTCTTAAATGTGTGTATATGTACGTGGGTTCACATGTAAGATACACCTGTTTGTAAAGCTTTTATTTGTCAATAAAGTTATGTATGAATACAGTTCTGATTTGTCGATGTTTTGAATTAAAAGGGAAACTGAACCCAACTCTAATCTGATCTAAAAGACGTGCAATAAAACAGCTAAATTTCAGAAAACATAAGAAAGTCGGGTTATTTTTCCTATTTAAATTAAATTTTTTATCTTTCTCTTGATCATTTTATTTATTTGATCGGATTATTTCTGCAGTAAAATATGTCCAGTTATCTCGGTGGAGATGTGGCAGGAAGCTGAGCCAGGTGAGTGTTTCTGTCTCCTGCTGAAACACCTGGACATGCAAGCCTCCGGATGGGTGCAGGCTGGATTTTAGTGACTCGCTGCTGATTTCACAGCACTGTCCCAGGGGAAGGACCTGTGACGCTGTCCGCTTTCACCAGCCAAACATCCACCATGTGACACTTTCACACCCCGAACACGCTGATGCTGGCACAAGGCCGGCTGCACAGCGGCGGGGGAAACGGTGGACGGATGGGTCACCCAGCTCGGTTGGCAGCATGGCTCCAGCTTTGGCTCGGCTCACCACCACCGTCTGCACACGTTCATGGTGTTGGCAGGTCACGCTACCCCCACCCAACACCCCCCCCACATCACAAAGTCATCCATAGCAGCATGTTTAATCCTCCTCCTGGATGCAGATTACACACCTTCATGCTGGATGGGAGGTGAGGGGAGGAGGATGTGGGTTCGTTCACGATCTCATATTACCTTTCACACCACGTTAGATATTAAAGCTGTTTGCAGACACCAATAAAGATCTTCTCTGGAGGAGAACAGGAAACACTAAGATGCAGTTTGCAGCAACGTCCGGTTTCCCCGATGGAATCGCTGCTGGTGATGCTCTGAAGCTGCAGGAAGAACCAGGCGGATGTAGAGGCTGGTCTGGGTCCATTCTAAGACCCAGCAGAGCGGGACCAGACTAGAGGCTGGAGGTCTAGAAGTGATGTAACCTGCACCTGCAAGACTTTCTCTGAGGACACAGCTGCTGTGGTGCTGGGTGGAGTCTCTGGCCTCACCCTCTCCACCCACAGCTGGAGCCCCGCCCACCCAGCTGGAACACCAGGAACTATAAAGAAATATTATTTAACGCTACATAAACTGCTACCAGTCTCAGGTGTATCTGTATGTTCATTTTCTAGATGAAAACAAAGGATTAAATGAGCTGATCCTCTTCTCCGGCATCTTCCTCTGACACGGCGTTGACAGCATCTCCACCTGCTGCCCTCCTCCAACTTTCTGACCTGGTGATGACCACGCCGTCCCCACCAGATAAAACCTGTTCTAGTTTTCCAACGTGGTCCATCAGGATCTCCGTCTCATATTCCGAAGAATTCCACTTCTTCTCTCTTTTTCCTCCTGAGCCGTCATGGAAATGATGTGATGAATATGTATATGAAATTTAGATCTGAGTCCATCACTAGACCCAGATTTCTGGCCTGGATGGTGGTTTTTAGGTCTGAGTCCATCACTAGACCCAGATTTCTGGCCTGGTTGGTGGTTTTTAGGTCTGAGTCCATCACTAGACCCAGATTTCTGGCCTGGTTGGTAGTTTTTAGGTCTGAGTCCATCACTACACCCAGACTGTAGACTGAAGCTCTGTGATGACACTTAATCATTTCTCTTTGGCTCCAAAAACCATCACCTCAGTTTTGTTTTTGTTTAACTGGAGAAAGTTTAGACACATCCAGTCATTAATGTCCTCAATACATTTACCAAGAGCCTGTACGGGGCCTCGGTCTCCCGGTGGCATTGTAATATATACCTGTGTGTCATCTGCGTAGCTATGGTAACTAATGTTGTTCTTTATGACCTGTGCAAGTGGGAGCATGTAGATGTTAAACAGAAGAGGCCCCAGGATGGAACCTTGGGGAACTCCACATGTAATTCTTGTCTGTTCAGATGTAAAATTACCTACTGACACAAAGTACTTCCTGTTCTCTAAATAAGATTTAAACCAGTGCAGCACCAGAGAGGCCACCCAGTTCTCCAGTGGGGAAAAATTTATTGTGGTCGACTGTA